>NC_052516.1:15991542-16283058 GCF_014356525.2 Nilaparvata lugens
GTTGATTCTATTTAATCATTCACTATGAAGAGATAGCAGACCTCATGTCTGACTCCAGCGTTATTGCCCTGTCACCAGCTGGCTCAAATCTTTGAATAGTAGACTTGAGATGCGCGGGAACACTAGCGTCAGGTGATCAATTTTCATAACGGCAAGGAAAGTTGTGTGAGTGCGCCACACCAGATTTTTATTTGATACTATTAGGTAACTCATGCCCGCAAGGGTCTAATTGAAAACTTGACAAACTGAAAACTTGACGTACTGAAATCTTGAAGAATTTGAAATGGGCCTATAACCATTTTCGGTAAATAAGAATTTGGGATAGGAATAGCACAAGGTTACCTTATTTTTCCTATTTTTCCTCTCCCTATAATTTTGATGATGTACTTTATTTATGAATCAATAGAGAATTATATGCAAAATTTAAAGTAATCAACTGAGTAGTTCATATGTGATGATGCGTCATTTGTGAATTTCCTATTTCCTATCCCGTATGTGTATAAGCCAGTTCTTTCATCTATCATATAGATTAGATCATATAGTTCTTTCATCTATCATATAGATTAGATCATATAGTTCTTTCATCTATTCATAATATAGATTATCAATTATATCCTAGATATGTTCACTAAGAAAATATATATTTTCATGATTCAATAATAGATGTTCATGATTGAGACAAAAATTCTGATTTAATCAGTTCAGCATTTCAGATGTGACGAAGCATCATTCGTGAATTTCCTATCCCGTACGTGTATAAGCCGGTTCTTTCTTCTATTATAATATAAATTATCAATTATATCCTAAATATATTCACTAAGAAAATAGATATTTTCATGATTCAATAATAGATGTTCATGATTCAGACAAAATTTCTTATTTAATCAGTCCAGCATTTCAGACGTGATGAAGCATCATTCGTTAATTTCCTATCCCGTACGTGTATAAGCCAGTTCTTTCCTCTATTATAATATAGATTATCAATTATATCCTAGATATATTCACTAAGAAAATAGATATTATCATGATTCAATAATAGATGTTCATGATTGAGACAAAAATTCTGATTTAATTAGTCCAGCATTTCAGACGTGACGAAGCATCATTCGTGAATTTCCTATCCCGTACGTGTATAAGCCAGTTCTTTCCTCTATTATAATATATATTATCAATTATATCCTAGATATATTCACTAACAAAATAGATATTTTCATGATTCAATAATAGATGTTCATTATTGAGACAACAAATCTGGTAGCTCAGTATATTTCTTCATAGCCAAAAAACGATCTGTCAATGGTGCGGAGTTGGAAAATGATAGAGCCATCTGTTTTGTCTAATGACAGACAAGGATAGTAAACTAATTCAATCAGGTGCTGACTTTATTAGGTGAATCCCACTCCAATAGAGTGTGGCAGTTATTAGAGGTGTCTGAGCCAAAAAATCATACTTCAGTGGCTGATCCAGAAATCATTCTTTCGACATGACTTCTTTCATGATTAATAATTCTTTTCAACAATTCTTCGATATTTTTTTTCCAACACAAAAACCTTCAGACTATTTCTGTACCCAAAACCTTTGAAAAACTCGCCCCCATTCTAATTGATAGTTCACACGAGGTGGAACTGAAGAGTCCCACGTGTTTTCAAAAATGATTTAAAGTGCTGACTCGGATCAGAAATAAATGCGCTGATAGAACTCTGTTCAGAAATAGAATGCACACCACGTTTCATGTTCACTGTTGAATGCATTCAATTCACTTTTCATTTGATTAGCGTTGTTCATTGATACATGACTTTTCCCTCGCAATTTTCACCGTTTTTAAATGATTTTTTTCTTCATCAGATACACTATGATTTTTCCGTCACTCTCCACTTCTCATATATTTTCAATTATTCCTTCTACTATACTGAATTTTTCATTTCTCTATTTCAACAACATCATCTCCGTGAGACATAAATTTATTCTATTCACTCTTCCACTCGAACATTCTCTCTTTGTCTCTTTTTCTTGTCTCTCTCTCACTCTGTCTCACTGTCTGTTTATGCCTAATGAAGGCATATATCAATCAATCTCTCTCACTCTCTCTCTCTCTCTCTCTCTCTCACTCTATCTCTCTCTCTGGTAGAGAGTTAGTTAGAAGGATATTTTTAATATTCTTTCCGAAGAATGGACATTGATATGTCCAAAGCTCCGCCAATTTATGTAGATGCATAACAATATAATAGCAATACAATAACAATATACATTTCAATAACTATTATCCTAGTCTATATTATGTAAATTCATCTGTAATTATGCAGTATTGTAAGCTATTGTATATAAGTGTATAAGCCAGTATATATTGTAATCTACATAAATAAAGTACTCAATCAATCAATCAATCAATCTCTCTCTTTACAAGCCTAGTAACGATTGTAAAATAAAATCTATCTATCTATCTATTTCTCTCTCTCTCTCTCTCTCTCTTTCCATGGAAATCATTCCATGTATCAGCTTGCCGGATCTGGAATCTGTTGCCTCCAACTGTGAAGAGTATTGGCGATCGAGCTCTGTTTGGCGCGGCAGTATTGAATTGGCTGGGATCTGGTGGCGCAGATTAGGCTTGGGTCGGATTCAGCTTTATTTTTATTGTTCTATCTACATTGTATCAATCTACATGAATTTAACTCATTTCTACCTTTCATGCAACTACAGATACAAAAATATTTTATCTTATATTGTTTTATGATAATTATTATACTTTGTCACTCACTGG
Organism: Nilaparvata lugens; assembly: GCF_014356525.2. Lineage (NCBI taxonomy): Eukaryota > Metazoa > Arthropoda > Insecta > Hemiptera > Delphacidae > Nilaparvata > Nilaparvata lugens. Next base: position 15,994,301 of record NC_052516.1, read on the forward strand.
ACTAACGAGACTAAATCAAAATCAATAGTGATAGGTTATTCAAGACTTTTAAACACACTTGACATAACTAACGGACCATATATAAAATTGAATAACATACAATTGCAATACAGTTCTGACGTGAAAAATCTACAATGACAAGGACTCTTGACTGGACCAGCAACGTGACTCGGACTTGTAACAGGGTCATTGGGGGGATCATGACATTGAAGAGGATCTCTGACTTCATTCCCTTTTCAACGAAGGTTATGTTGATCAAGACTCTGATCTTCCCGATCTTCAACTACTGTGACATTGTAACTCTTGACATGACAGTTCAACTTCTGCAGAGGATGCAGCGTGCACATAATTACTGTGTTCGCTTTATCTTTAACCTGAGACGCGACGACCATGTAACTGAATATTTTAACAGACTTGAACTCATGAAGCTGCGTGAGAGTAGATCACATCATGCTTTGTGCTTCCTCTATAAGATATTGAAAACAAAAACCCCGAAGTATCTGGCAGTAGAGTACCGTTACTTGGGTGATTTTGGTCGTGGAGGAACGCGGCATGGATCCCATCTGCTGGCTGTCCCAACACATAGGACTGTTATGTACTTCAAGTCGTTCCTTGTGACAGCCTGTAGTTTGTGGAATTCTCTGCCTGCTGAGCTAAGACTTGTTGAGGGACATCGTCGGTTCGGCGCGGCTGTCTTGCGGTGGATCAGAGGTGGTGGACTCGGCTGGAATGTTCACTGAATCTAACGTGTGTGTTGATGTGGTGTGTTGTGTGTGGTGTGTGTGTGGTGGTGTGTGTGTGTCCTTTCTCCCTTCTTTAATTTATTCCTCTCTTTCTTCTTTTCTACTTCTATCGAAATGATCTATGGATTTTGAACTGACGTTTCTTCCGTTTTTACTTTCCACTTTCCACTTTCCTCTTTGTTCTTATTGTATTCTTTTCACTGATTCAAATTAGAAAGAAATTTTAGTTTTGCTTTCTTTCTTTCATTCGCTATTTGGAAGTTTTATATTATTTTGTAAAATTAGTTTTTTTATCTTATAATCTTTGTTGTACAGTGTTTTAGTTTTACTTGGAATTGTATTGGAGGGTTAAGTGTAAGAGAGGGCCGGCTGCGCCCTAACTTCGCCCTCCTAGGTTTTCAATAAAGGCAGTCAATCAATCAATCTCTCTCTCTATCTGTCTATCTATCTATCTCTTCCTCTTCTCTCTCTCTTTCTCTCCCTATTAATATTCCTACTCTCCCTAGTAATATTCTTCCCGAAGAATGGACATTGATATCTCCAAAGCTCCGCCAATTTATGTAGATGCATAACAATATTATCTATAGTTATCTTATCCCAAATTGCTTTTTCCATATCATATAGGGTCTACAGTTCAATAATTATTTACTTAGTCTATATTGTGTAAATTCATCTATAATTTTGCGGTATTGTAAGCTATTGTATATAAGCTATATAAGTGTATAAGCCAGTATATATTGTAATCTACATAAATAAAGTACTAAATCAATCAATCTCTCTCTTGTCTCTCTCTCAATCTGTCCCTCACTCTCTATCTGTCGATCGTTTCTGGCAGATTAATAGAATGAAGGGAGAAATCGACCATCACATTTAGTTCAACTTATTGGGGTTTTTCTTCGAGATTCCACCTCTATCTCTCTTAATTTTCACTGAATTTTTTGTATTTAAATTGGATAATATTTCCAATACAATTGTTAAGATCATTATAGGAGTGAGAAAAGTGGCAACTGAAATTTTTAAGTGGTTTAATAAGCGAGTTATGGGTTGGTGAAGTGTTGAACTCCGTTTTCTTCACAGATCATAAACGGTTTCGCTTATTGGACCACTAAAAAATTTCAGTTGCCACTTTTTCTCACTCTTATAATGAATAATCTTAACAATTATATTGAAAAATATCATCCAATTCAACTAATAAAAAAGTGTACTGAACAGCCTTTATCATTTTCCATTTGATTTTTCTCCTCCACTTTATTTTTTTTCTTTTTTTTTTATCTTTTCTTTTTCAACAAATTCTTCTTTTACTTGCTATTTTTTCTTCCTTGTTTTTATCTTCTTGCTCTTCTCCTTCTCCTTCTTCTCTCTATCCTTCTCCTTTTTCCTCTTAACTCCTTTTTTCTCTTATCTTCTCTCTCTCACCCCTTTCCACTCCTTTCCCAACAAATAATAAGAATGGTGAAATGGAGACTATTGTAGATTAAAACATTCTGAACGGGAAGCAGACCTTGTTCCGTAATTATAATACCAGACCTTTTTCCGTCTCTTTTTTTCCTGAAAAATCTCCCTTTTTCTTTTGTTCGTTTTTGCTTCTCATTGCGGATCCGCTCCAATTAATTCATAAATTCCGCATCGGAAGATTTCCGCTCATTTGCGTTCAATTATGAGCGCTCTCGAACATCTTTTCTTTGTAATCATTGTTCATTATTTCCTCGTCAATTTTCCCTGGAAAATTTTTCAAGCGGAGAGTATGAAAAATAGATGAACTAACCTTAGTGCAGCAGCCTGCATCAATAAGCTAATTCCTCTCAATTCGTTTGATACCCACGTGAAAACAAACAATGCTGAATACACCTTTATATAGCGTGGAAGTTAGACGAAATTTCTCAATAATAAGGATTTTTGTTTGTCTATCTATATATATATGGCACTCACTCACTGACTGACTAACTGACTCACTCACTCACTCACTCACTCACTCACTCACTCGCAGAACTAAAAATCTACCGGACCAAAAACGTTCAAATTTGGTAAGTATGTTCAGTTGGCCCTTTAGAGGCGCACTAAGAAATCTTTTGGCAATATTTTAACTCTAAGGGTGGTTTTTAAGGGTTTAAAGTTCGTCTTTTAGCATGTTTATTCTTCTTAGCATGAGAGGTATCTTAAAATTATAATTGAAATGTCCATACCATTTATGTTAATATAGAACTATAATCTAGAGAGAGTACCTCTTCGAAACAGTTGTTCTGGTAACTAAATTAAAACTTTTGTCAGGTTGGCATTAAGTTGAAGATTGAAATGCATTTAGCCAGGACCTCCTAAATACCAATTTATCCAGTACCTCCTAAATACCTATTTAGGAGGTCCTTATTTATCGCGGAAAAATTGATTGGGTACTGCTACTTCAATCAGAGCTATTCCTGAGAATATTATATTACTAGCCGTCAGGCTCGCTTCGCTCGCCATATCCGTTTAGCCAGACGTTTAGTCTGGACCCCCGACTGGATCGTCCTAACATATGATAAAAATATGACATAACATTTCAAATTTGGTAGGTGTGTTCAGTTGGCCCTTAGAGGCGCAATAAGAATGGATTTGGAAAAATTTCCAAAGATACGCCCAAAATCTGCGTTTTTTACGTTTTCTCAGCTTTATCGAGAACAAATGAACAGAAAATGTTCAAATTTACTGCAGATGCTCAGCTGGGATGCAATAATGTTGTGTTAGAAGGAATTTGAAATAACGCCAAAGATACGCCCAAAATTAGCGTTTTCTCAGCTTTTCTGCATTTCCTCACTTAGGCTAGTAAAGCATACAAAAAAAAGATGCTTTGATTAAGATAAAGAGCAATCGTGACCTTTTCAAAACATAGTTCTCAAGCAGTCAACCTACATAATACGTTATTTTCAAAACAAATTATGACACATGCGTGTTTATTATTGTTTTAATAAATGCCATTGTAAGAGAATTTCAAGTATAAATTGTATTTATTATTCTTAAGTTGCGTTTACACTAGAGTTATTAACAAAATGTTTATTTCTCCGTCCTTATAGAATGGACGGAGAATCGATTCTAACAGATTGAAAATTACTTATCATACACATGAAGAGCATATGTCTTTAACAAGTTCCGTTCAATCTAATAGGATCTATAAGGACGAAAAAAAAACATTTTGTTAATGACTTTGGTGTAAAAGCAGCTTAATCGAATACAATAATGTGGCTATTCCAAAACAATTTTGTTTGTTTCATTTACTCATCGGAAGATCAACTCGAATATAGCTTAAATAATAGTTTTATTGACCATGGAACCCTTCGTTCAATGTAGGGTATCCTTGAGGTAGCCCACAAAAATATGTTTATTTCTGATAGCCTCTGTAATACGAAGAGTAACGCGGATAAACTTTAAACTGAAGGGAAAGAGGATTGTTCCTTGTTTTATGAGGATAGAGTATGTCTTCTTCCTCTCCTTCTTTTTCTTCTTCTTCTTCTTCTTCTTCTTCTTCTTCTTCTTCTTCTTCTTCTTCTTTCTTCTTACAAACAAGGATTAAGCTATAACCTGTTCCGACTCACATCCAGCCAGTTATTGAAGTAAACATGAAAAATCCTATTATTGCCACCGCTTGCGTGGTCTGCCAACATTTCTTTTGCCTACTGGCCGATAATTATAGACTTTTATGGATAGAGTATGTGTTACAGTATAAGTTACAAGTTATCAGCATGGAAAATACAAATAAACATTATACAGCAAAGAGGAATGGATTGGATATTCTACGTCATCAGATTCGAGGATCTGAGGATTATTATTTTACTATTATTATGCGTATGGAATTTCTGCAATGAGGAGTCAAAAACATACAGGTAAACATATTCATAAATATGAAGTAGACAATATTTTTAAGATCATTACAGGGCTGGTACAAAAATACACAGATTAGAGACAAATTTGTGAATAGTCAGAGGTATGTAATTTGTGGATATGAGTTTGATAAACCTCTGTAACATAAATATTAGCTGTGAATATAGTTTCCAAAGAAAACTACCCTTCTTATTACGAATACCTCGATCCGAAGTATTATTCCTGATCCCTTGAGACTCAAGTATTAGAACCCCATACTCCAACCTGCAACTTCGAAAGTCAAAAGCTCGAATACTCAAATAATACATGTGACAAGTATTTCTGTGAACAGTAGACCTCACGCAGTTTTCTCATCTACAAGTATCTGATGTCACCTGTTTGAAATGTTAACAAACTTAGTTCACGTTTGAATTTGTATTCCATATGATAAATTCATCCATTTCCGTGATAATCTTTCCATCTGATGAAAATTAATTTTTTACAATCAAAAATATTATAATTCCTTCAGAATTATTTAGTTCATTTGATTAGTTTTAATCACCTATTAAATTCGTTTTTAAAATGTGAGAATATTGATACTGATAGGCACGCATAATAATACCATGGCTGCAAAACAAAATATTGAAACTAAATACCTTAAAGATGCATGACTCTTTAAGGTCTTTGATTGAAACTATAAACTCTATAGTCTATTCCTATAAGCTTCTCCAGATATCTGTGTAATTCACTTGTCAGCTGATTGATTATGAATAATTCTATAGTCTGATTAATGCTGTCTTCAGAGTAGATGATATATATATTATATATAATATTATATATATATAATGATATCAGAGTGTGGAGGATTCCTTCTCTTTTCATATTATTCTTTTATTATTATTATTATTATCATTATTATTATTCTTAGAATGCAAAATTTCAAAAAACCTTGTTACTTTCCTTGCCCCATTACCATAGGTAAGGAAAGTATTGCTTTCCGAAAAAAATGAAGTACCCCAATTTCTATACGTTTCAACGTCCCCTGAGTCCAAAAAAGTGGTTTTTGGGTATTGGTCTGTATGTGTGTGTGTGTATGAGTGTATGTGCGTCTGTGTACACGATATCTCATCTCCCAATTAACGGAATGACTTGGAATATGGAACTTAAGGTCCTTAACAATTTCGAACAAATCCAATTCAAGATGGCAGCTAAAATGGCGAAAATTATGTCAAAAACAGGGTTTTTCGCGATTTTCTCAAAAACGACTTCTACGATTTTGATCAAATTTATACCTAGAGTAGTCATTGACAAGTTCTATCAACTTAGTCCCATATCTGTAAAAATCTCAGGAGCTCCGCCCCATCAATGCAAAGTGTGATTTTAGATTCTCAATTATCAGGCTTCAGATACAATTTAAACAAAAAATTTTAAGTGGAAGAGATTGAGCATAAAAATTTCTACAATTAATGTTCAGTGACATTTTCACCTAAAATTGGATATAAGCTCGAAATTCGAGAAAATGTGTTTGTTCAATAATGCAAACTGTTGGCAACTGTTGATTCTATTAAATCATTCACTATGAAGAGATAGCAGACTTCGTGTGTCTCCAGCGTTATTGTCCTGTCACCAGCTGGCAGATCTTTAAATAGTAGACTTGAGATGCGCGTGTACACTAGCGTCAGGTGATAAATTTTCATAACGGCAAGGAAAGTGTGTGAGTGCGCCACACCAGATTTTGTGTACATCGACGCGCAGTTAAAAAAGGAATATTTCTGCAAAATCTCATCGAATTCTATGAAGGCATTTGGCCGTAATTTCGTTACATACAGACAGACAAAAGAAACATAGACCTCACTATGTTCGGTCAATAAGATGCGATATAACGGAATATTCACGTAAGCTACAATACATTCTGTTTTATAAACGAACTTACAATGAATTACAGTATAGCAGCTAATTATGCAACAAATTTCACATATTATGAAAACTTATTAATTATAATGAAGAATAAATGCAACATTAGAATATTGATAATATAGTATTGTAATGTAACTACATAAATCGGCGGTGTTTCAACAATGAATAAATTAATGATAATTTCAATGAATAAATATACACCCCACTATCTTCTTCTTCTCTATACTTATAAAAGGCTAAGCCCCGACAGACTGAAATCACACCACAGCCCAAACTACTAAGCCTAAAAACTTGAAATTTTGCACGATTGTTTATGGTAGCCTGTAAACATCCACTAAGAAAGGATTTTCAGAAATTTTCCCCCCTGAGGGAGCTGGGGCCTCCCCAAAATTTTGTACTTTTTAACCGCTCATTGCACAGCAAAGTCATGAGGAACTTTTTTGTTCAGCTATGAAAAAAAATTAGATCTATGCAGAAAAATTTCAATCAGGAGCACAGGAGGGTCCAGGAGAGGGCATTTTCGAAAATTTTTATGTAAAATCACACTACAGCTCAAACTAATTGTCCTACAGACTTGAAACTTTGCACAAATATCCTTCAAACATGCTAGACACGCACTAAGAACGGATTTTGAGATATTTTGCCTCTAAAGGTTTCAAAGGATGAAAAAGGATCCTATTAAGTAAGGTTATGAACATGGTAAGGTGAGTGCCATATGGAAATGAGATAATTTATTTATTGACATGTGATATTCTAACATATGTTGTAATCATTGGAATAACAAAATAATATGATAGAAATTCAAAAAAGAACATATGTTCTATTATTGCTTTCTACCTGATTCCACTCAACCTCAATAATATTGTTCTGATAATATTGATAAATATGTTAATAATATTATTATTATTGATATAATAAAAGTATTGTTTTAATAATTAATTATTATCATTAATATAATAATAGTATTGTTTTGGTAATCAATAAATATTTTTATTTTCACAAACTCTGTACAATTTATAATGGTGAATGTGAAACAGCTGCATCAAAGAAATTATCTCAAAACATATGTTTAGGAAAACCATAGTTTTGAACCTCGTGAATTATATGTGTTGGGGTATAAGTAATTAGTTGCTTATTGCGTGTTATAATTACTATTTACAAACTTTATTCACTGATATGGGATTAAAGTTTTTTATAATAGAATTAGTAAAAATTCATAATACAAACAAATTATGAAATTAGTAGGATAATAATAAGAAAGTTAATTTTTAGAAAAATGAAAAACAGCAATAATAATACAGCAATATTACTGGAATAATCGAATACTCAAGTAAATAATACCTATAATAAGAAGCAAATAACTGGATAACACAGTGATAGGATAGGAAATAGAATACTCCGAGGCAAATCCGAGAATAACACGGCGCTAGAAATACGATCAAATAAAAGGAAAATGTGGAATCAAACGGGGAAATCCGAGCTCAAACAGATGATGGAAATGGAAAATACTCATGTCTTGTTCTTCTTTCGATAAAGTAGTCAGATTGTGCGTTTCCCATTACGCGACTGCTTGGCAACAAGAAGCAAGGCAAAAGGAGGGAATTGAGACATTAGAGACTTTGAGAAATTGCTTTCTTCAGTGGGGAAACTTTTAATCGGGAGTCTATCTGCTCCACCACCTCCTCCTAGTTCTGCTCCTCATCCTCCTCCTCCTCCTCCTACTCCTCCTCCTCCTCATTTTCCTCCTTCTCCTCATTCATCTTGTACTCCTCCTCCCCCTCCTCTTCCTCCCCTCTTCATCTTTCTCCTCCTCATTCTCCTCCCCAATAACTCCTCCTCCTTCATCATCTACTCCTCCTCTCCCCCCTCATCCACCATCTCCTCCTTCTTCTCCTCATCCTTCTTCTCCTCATCCTTCTCCTCCTCATCCTCCTTCTCGTTTTTCTACTTATTCTTTTAATTCTTCTCTATTGATGATTTACGTATTCTCTTATTCTTGAAAACACTTCATTCTCATGGGCTAATTTTTAACAAATTAATAAAAATAACATAAAAATCTTGAAGTACCCTTTATTTTTTAAAAACTTTCTCGTATTCTTCCTTGTTTTCTCTTTCCAAACTCCCTCTTTCTTGCACATCTTCTACTATTTTCTTCTTCTTCGCCTATTTCCTTCTTCTTCTTCTTCTTCTCCTTCTTCTACTTCTCCTATTTTCTTCTTCTTCTTCTCCTATTTTCTTCTGCTTCTTTTCCTATTTTCTTCTTCTTCTTCACCTATTTTCTTCTCCTATTTTCTCCTCCTCCTTCTTCTTCTTCTCTCCTTCTTCTTCTTCTTCTTCTTCTTCTTCTTCTCCTTCTTCGTCTTTTTCTTCGTCTTCTTCGTCTTCTAAATCTGTTTCACTTCATAAGCTCTCAATTTCTTATATGTTTTTTTTTTATAGGGAACACATCATGAAATTGAAAAATTATTCAAAATGTATTGTCATCATCAACGTAATATTTCAATCAACAATTGAACAAACCTACCTTTTCTTCTTCATATCGTTATCATGATTTACTAAACTTCTCTTTTTTTCTACTATTATAAATTTGATCGTCATGATTCATCATTTTATCCCTTGTCTTTTCGTATTCTGTCTTATAACTCCATGCATTTGAGTCTCTATCTCCTTCCCTGTATTGTTCTCCATACCGTTTCCATAGATCTTCTCCTTCTTCCTTCATTGTGATCTTCTTCTTTTCCTTTTTCATTACTTTCCCTCTATTCAATCTTCTTCTTCCACCTTTTTTTCTTCTCCAAGATTCATTTTGTACACCCCTTTTCCAGTTTTCTCTTCCTTTCCATCTTACATCTTTCACTCATGAATCTTATCACTGATTTCTCTTATAATATTATTGTCTTCTCACCATGGCTTCCACTCCTGTTTCCTCCTCCTCCTCCTCCCTCTCGTCAATCTTCTCCACCTCCTCATTCTCCTCCTCAATCTTCTGCTCCTTCTCCTATTCCTCCTGCTTCTCCTCATCATCCTCTACCTCCTTCTCCTCTTCCTTCTCCTCCTTCACCTCCTCATCAACACCACTCCTCCTCCTATACACATTTTTCCTTGTTTTTTTCCAGTTTTCTAATCAAAGCAACCTCAACAACAAAACCATCATCATCATCATCATCATCATCATCATCATCATCATCATCATCATCATCATCATCATCATCATCATCATCATCATCATCATCATCATCATCATCATCATCATCATCATCATCATCATCATCATCATCATCATCATCATCATCATCATTACCATCATCATCATCATCATCATCATTACCATCATCCCTTTCCATTTTTTCATCTTTTAATCTTGCTGCTATCCATTCCCCTCCACATTTTTCTGTGACAGTCACATCATGCTCTGACGAGCCTCACAAAACAATTCAACGCCTCTAGCACTTTTCTCTCTTTCTCCAGTAGTTCATCCTCTCTCACTCTCTGAAAATATTCTTTGGCATCACTGTGGTAATGCTCTTTGTCTTTTCATCTCTCTCAACAAGAATTTGCTCTGCTCCTCTTTCCTATTTTCCTTATTCTTGCTTTCTCTCCTCATCAGATTCCCAAACTCACTGTCTCTTTTCTCCCTTTTTTAGTATCTTCTGTCATTTTTAGTTGTTATTCTCAGTCACCCTTCCTAATTTCCATTCTCTCTTGGAATTCCTCGCTCCTTCTCTCCTTGTATCCACATTTCTTGTTCATATTTCTATAAAGAGTGAGTCATAATAATAATGGGGAACCCTTCATTAAGTTGGAGACTGTTGTAGATATAATACTGTAACTTCCGGGATTAGTTATTGGTCGAGTACTCCACCTTTTGACGTACAACTGAATTTCAACCCCTCATAAAAAGGTGACTTCCCGGTCATGTGTTAATAAGAAGGATATTATTTTATATTTTTTTTAGATAATTGACAATTATTTGTTGAAACACCGCCGATTAATGTTGTTACATTACAATATTATATTGTCGTTATTGAAATTGTATTCAGGCTTCATTCTAATTAAATAATTTTTTACACTTTATAAGATTCATTATTAATTTATCAATACTGTCATATAATATAAATTGGTTTATAAGCCAGTATATATTGTAACAAACATAAATAAAGAACTCTATCTAATTTCTCTCTTCATTTATTCACCAGTTTCTGTGAAAACATTTCAGTATACCTTTATTTAACTTCTTTAGCATAATTCTTTGCTCAATAATATTGTAAAACTTTTCAGTCTGTGGGTTAATATGATGATTAATGACATTATTTTACTCTCATTATTAATCGATACTTTATAACGCTAGAACTCAAGTTGAATTTTGTTTTGTTGAACACAAAAATAAAGGAATCTGAATCACTCCACTCTATAAATCTTCCCCTCTATTCCTATTTCTCTCTTTCTCTCTCACACAAACACACAATTTCTTTATCTGTCTCACTCTCTCCCCTTTCTTTCTACCCCTCTCTCTATCTCTCTCACACAAACACACACTTTCTCATTCTCTCTCTACTCCCTCCTTTCTTTCTAGCCCCCGCACTCTATCACACTCACACAAACACACCCTTTCTCTCTCTCCTTCCATCTCCTTACCTCTTTACCATTACTCTTACCACGTTATATTCTACCCTTGTAGTCATTTTAAAATTGCTTTCAACTCAATTTTCCTCGTATATCCCTTTACCTGTTTTTTCTTCGAAGTGAAAAACCGCTCCAAGCTCTTGTGAAAGATTGTCGGTCTTACGTTTTTAATTCATTCCAATTTCCTAGAAGTAACAGAGCCTGTAACAATATACGGGGAAACTTCGATACTTTTTGTTTCAAAAATGTTCTTTGTCTTGTTTCAGTGAAAACAATGACAAAAAGAAATTGAAATTTGTATAAAAATATTTTGAGAAAGATATCTGAGTTTGCTAGTGGAATACTCAGTTATTGAAACCTTCAACATGATGGTAGATGAATAGAGAGCAAATTAAAGAATGCATCATTCTAAGAAGGATTCATCTCTCCATCTTAATTCAAATTCTTCAATCAAATGAATAAGTGAAAAAATACATCCCAAATACAATAACAATATTGTTCTCTAATTTCGAATCTGTGTTCCCTACAGGCTTCAACTGCTCTTCTCTCTTCGTATCAGATTATTCTGGTGATTATTAAGTAATTATTACTGCTCTCTTCGTATATGAATTATTATTTATTAGTGAGTTCTTATTCTCGACTCGAGGCTCGAGTCACTATCCGTTTGTGGGTTTGTTTGTTTGGGTTTGGATTTGTTCCACGATCACTTTCGATTTATTTCATCTATATAGTTCAAACTTCAACACATATTTTTCGTCTCATCATGCAGATCGAGCACATGGCCACCGTATTGTACTCATCCCTTTGTCTTCCCGAGGGTACAACAGAATAACAGAAAAAAATTGTGTTTATTCATCTTCATAAATCATATATCAGCTGTCAGCTGAATTATTAATTGCATGCAATGTCCTATGCAATTTATATCTCAATGCGAATTCAACTATTCTTGACTTTCTAATCTATATAAATAAAAATCGAGCCTCAATTTTCGACATTCAATAACTTTTTTTATGTGTGCACCGAATTTGATGATTTTTCTCAATTGTGTTCGTTATGTTCAGGACCAGGTTTATGGCCTATCAAATTTATAATCCGACTTATGTCCGACTTAATGTCTCGACATTGACGAACATAAACATTAATTGAAAAATAACTATATGTCGGATAAAAATTATCCAGACACCAATAGAAAGGACACATTTTCCCTTTTGATTTTATATAAAATTATTAGTACGCATTACGACGCCCCATGATTCTGAGAGAAGTGATATTCAGAAGAAGAACAAATTTTCGCGATGTTTCCAATTTTATCATAAAAGTTAAATTTCCTTTTGATCCTTCTATCCTTAAACTTTTCTAGCACAACTAGGATATCGGGAATAATATTCTACATCTAATTCTGACGTTGAATTGGAAATTTGAGAAAGTTGCAATTTTACACCATTTGGCAACCCTGTAATTTTTTGGGATGGAGGGCCAAGTCTCAACTTATTTTACACAAATTATTACAATGCTATGTGATTTTTTCTGCCGCAATTGAGAATATTACACCTCAATATTGAGTGGTTCCAACATGTCATCCAGAGAAACCATAGAATTTCTAAGACAGACCTTCCCAGGACGAGTCATCTCGTTCCGTGGAAATGTGGAGTGGGATCTTCGGCTACCGGACCTTGTGACTATTTTCTCTAATTGATAGCTGAAAGCACTTGTATTCAAGAAAAACACGTACACTTGGAGCCCTGAGTGGACAATAACCCAAGAAGTTCGAGCGATAACATGTGTAACGCTTCAGAGGAGTATGGATAATTTCTCACAATGTGTACAGATTTGTATGGATAGAAACGGACGCCATTCAGATGTTATTTTCGAACATAATCAACTCTACTACAATTTTTACTTTCCTTGCCCTATTACCATAGGTAAGGAAAGTATTGCTTTCCGAAAAAAATTAAGGTACCCATATTTCTAAATTTCTTTACGTTTCAAGGTCCCCTGAGTCCAAAAAAGTGTGTTTTGGGTATTGGTCTGTATGTGTGTGTGTGTGTGTGTGTGTGTATGAGTGTATGTGTATCTGTGTACACGATATCTCATCTCCCAATTAACGGAATGACTTGAAATTTGGAACTCAAGGTCCTTACACTATAAGGATCCGACACAAACAATTTCGATCAAATTCAAATCAAGATGGCGGCTAAAATGGCGAAAATGTTGTCAAAAACCGGTTTTTCGCGATTTTCTCGAAAATGGCTTCAACGATTTTGATCAAATTTATACCTATAGAATATTCATTGCTGAGCTATACCAACTGCCATAAGTCCCATATCTGTAAATATTCCAGGAGCTCCGCCCCATCCATGCAAAGTTCGATTTTAGATTTCCAATTATCAGGTCTCAGATATGATTTAAACGAGTGGAAAAGATTAAGCATGAAAATCTCTACAATTAATTTTCAGTAACATTTTCACCTAAAACTCAAAATAAGCTTGAAATTTGAGAAAATGTAATTATTCAATTGCAAACTGTTGGCAACTATTGATTCTATCAAATCATTCACTATGAAGAGATAGCAGACCTCGTGTGTCCACAGCGTTATTATCCTGTTACCAGCTGGCAGATCTTTGAATAGAAAACAGTCATTGATAAGCTGTATCAACTGCTATAAGTCCATATTTGTAAAAATTTCAGGAGCTCCGCCACATCTATGCAAAGTTTGATTTTAGATTTCCAATTATCAGGTCTCAGATATAAATTGAACGAGAAATTTTGAGTGGAAAAGATTGAGCATGAAAATCTCTACAATTAATGTTAAGTAACATTTTCACCTAAAATTCAAAATAAGCTTGGAATTTGAGAAAATGTAATTATCCAATTGCAAACTGTTGGCAACTATTGATTCTATTAAATCATTCACTATGAAGAGATAGCAGACCTCGTGTGTCTCCAGCGTTTTTGTCCTGTCACCAGCTGGCTCAGATCTTTGAATAGTAGACACTTAAGATGCGCGGGAACACTAGCGTCAGGTGACGACCTCGTGTGTCTCCAGCGTTTTTGTGCTAAAAAAAGTAAATTCGTATGGCTATGTTGGTGGGGAGTCCCTTGCGGGAAGGTCCCACCGCCTGAATATATAATATTTGAGCCGTCAATGGGCCTTACGACTGTCATACTTCAGCCGGGACCGACAGTTTAACGTGCCCATCCGATAACACGGAGTGATCTGGTTAAAAATCTTTTGGTTGTGAGTGGGTTCGAACTCGGGATCTCTATGCTGCAACGCAAGCTCTCTATCCACTAGACCACGAATCACTCCGTTTTTGTGCTGTCACCAGCTGGCTCAGATCTTTAAATGGTAGACACTTCAGATGCGCGGGAACACTAGCGTCAAGTGATCAATTTTCATAACGGCAAGGAAAGTTGGGTGAGTGCGGCACACCAGATTTTTTCCTCTCTAATTATCAAAATGGCAGTTTCCAAAGTACATACTGGGAAGAAATAATTTGAGTTTGGTTGAAAAATGAGTATGTAGCAGCTATTTCAAATCCTCCCTTAATTGCCCACCCTGTACAATTATTAAACTTTTTTGTGTAGTTGAGAAGTTGATATTGTGGTAATTATTCATATTAAATAAAAATACTGAGAAATTGTCAAAATCCACAGATTTATTGAAACTTAGAAAGACCGGTTTCGGTTGTTACACCGTTGTCAATCTCTGATAAACATCAGATCTAAGTTTAAATCTGTGGTTTTTGACAATTTCTTAGTATTTTTATTCAGTTATACAAGTATTTTCATTAAACTTAATATATGAGAAGCTACAACAGACTTATGCTCAAAACTGCCCCTTTCCAAATTTATGCTGACAATTCAAAGTGAATCTAGAGCTACGCTTCCAAAACAGCACTTCTTCAATCACGCTGTTTGCTTGTTAACGGCTCAAAATGAGGTTGAGTGGTTTACGACTGTTTACTTTTGCACGGCAAATATTTAACGTCGGTTAACGGTCGATAGGATGCGCTAGTTGTTTGAGCGATTGTTAGAGGTGCTAATAGTTGTGGGTTTGTAGAGGGGTGGAGACTAAACAGAGTACAGCATCACTAAACAGAGTATCTCAACCCGTCCCTAGCTGTGGTTACAGATTTAAGTACGACAACACCAGTCGACAAATTTGATTACAAAGAGAAGCAACAAGTACTTCAATAGTGCAAATCTGTTAACTTTTTCTAAATTTTGAATGCATGCATGCCTTTGATCAAACTCTTGTAGAATATTTGGTCAGATTTTGAAAATATACAATTCGCTACTAGCTATACTTTTCAACAGTATTTGGTCTGAAATTTCAATATGATTACAATTCACTACGGTAATTATTATGGTAACAAACAGTTGAGGATAGACAAGATGAGGTTAGACTTTCACGTGTACAGTTTTTAACTTTTAGTCCAAGATGAGGTTAGAATTTCACGTGTACAATTTTTAACTTTTAGTCCAAAATAAACATGTACATGAAATAACTTTCAAATCTAGATGGCTTAAATCAATGAATTTCAGTGTCAATGAACCAATAAAACAATAAAGTGAAGGGAAGAACTCTCCCAAACTCTGGTAAATAACTCACAACCTTTAAACAGTTTCTGATTTATCAATCAAACAATTTTTTTCCAATCAATACAATAAAATATACATAAAAGAAATCAAAATACAAAAATCACAAATTTGAGATTTATATTTAATATCAATAAATCGGTAAATTACCTCACAATAATGATCAACACCGTTCATCAGCCCAGAAATTCGCAAATTCCCAATATTCATCGACAAAATAGAAATTAATGACGAGAACTAATTGACAATATGAAAATTACCACGCAATATTAATCATCGATACCACAGAGGTATTAATGGCCTTATTAACGTTGTAAATTACGGAACAAGTGAGAAAGGCTATCGCTACAATTTATAAGCAAACCCTGATTGAAATTAATGGATGAAAACGGAAAAATCAACCCCTGATTCCCTCCCTCGCGGAATACACGATTATTCAACCGACTCTCTGGGGTGCCGTATATTAACCGATAACAATGCTTCTCTTGCCTCCCCTATTGTTTACAGGGTTGAATTATGGCACAAAGGTAGGTATAGTCCTTGTGTATCACGTGGATACAGATCTGGTCTAACTGTATATCATATGGATTTATGATGTATACTGTATACATCATTGAACCATTATAACTACATTAATAATCAATACAAAAACACAGATATATCGACAAATTCTACAGTTTTATTTGGTACCGTCAAACCGGCTAACTTGGGACAGTTTTCAACTTTGACTTGAAATTCAGTTCCATTATGATTTAAATAGTTTATTTCTCTTGTGCTCAAAACTTAGGTCTTTGATAATACTTCAAATATATACATTCAATTTCATTATTATTCCAACCTGTTCTGAAAAAAATAGAAAATATGGTGTCCCCCAGTTACCCGCAGGGGTTGGTAACTTGGGACACCAATATATTTGCCAGAAATAAACAATTGAGTGGTTAAGGCTAACTTGTGACATTAGATTTTGAATAATATGTTTCATATTCATAATAAAAATACTTCAACTGTAAAATAATTGAATAATAGATAACATAATTGTGTTCAATAATATTGAGTGTTCACAATAGAAGTTTGTTATTAAAGGTTCAATCTCTAGGTTAGAGATAGTAGTTTGTTATGACTGTTAAAAAAGTATCTTAGCTGTTAATTAGATGTTCAAAACGTTATTTAATATTTTCGATTATGTGTTCCCAACAAATCTACAATGTCAGAACTCGAAAACCAGCCCTCACTGTGTTGTAATTATTGTAATAGTGAGATTTGAGATACACGTTATAAAGTAAGCACCCGTTTAACATTGTTTTCCTGTCTTTGTCTGTCCTTAGACAGAGTAGATAGCTCTACCCTTTATTTTTTTGATTTCGTGTTGTGTTGCAAAATTCATATCCAGTCCGCCTTTGTTGGTTCATTTTGTGTTGAGTTGATCGTGAATGCGTTGTGTTGAATCATATTGTGTCATATCTATTGCATTTTAACCTGTGTCGTCTTCTATTTCAGTATGGTATGTTGCTGTTTTGTGCTCTTTATTCTTCATTGATTGATTCATATAATAAGTACATCATCAGAATGTAGGGTGAGAAGAAAAAAGGTAACCTTGTGCTATTCCTCTCCCAAATTTAGATAAGATTACACTTAGTCCGAAATAGGTTGAGTCTTGTAGTTGTTCACTTCGCTTGTGTTGTTTTTAGTATTTGAGATTTTTCTTATAATTATTCATGTTGTGTTGGGTTGGACGAATTTATGTTTTTTTCTGGTCAAATCTATGTTGTATAAATTCACATTATTGTTAAATGTACAAAAAATACATAAATTCACATAGATTCCATGAATTCCATGTTGTTCTGTATCAAATATTTTTCTTGTTATAGAATCCTGTGTTATATTATTATTATTTATTTATCTATTTATTTATTTACAATTCAAATGATACGAATGTAGTAACACTGTTAGCTGATAAAATAATAAGGTATTCCTTGTGCTATTTCTCTTCCAAATTTATAGGTCCAAGATGAGGTTAGACTTTCACGTGTACAGTTTTTAACTTTTAGTCCAAGATGAGGTTAGAATTTCACGTGTACAATTTTTAACTTTTTAGTCAAAAATAAACATGTAAACTATAACTTTCAAATCTAGATGGCTTAAATCAATGAATTTCAGTGGCAATGAACCAATAAAACAATAAAGTGAAGGGAAGAACTCTCCCAAACTCTGGTAAATAACTCACAACCTTTAAACAGTTCTGATTTATCACAAATTTTGTACTTCAATCAATCAATCAATTTTTTCTCCAATAAACACAATAAAATATACATAAAAGAAATCAAAACACAAATTTGAGATTTATACTTAATATCAATAAATCGGTAAATTACCTCACAATTATGATCAACGCCGTTCATTAACCCAGAAATTCGCAAATTCCCAATATTCATCGACAAAATAGAAATTAATGACGAGAACTAATTGACAATATGAAAATTACCACGCAATATTAATCATCGATAACACAGAGGTATTAATGGCCTTATTAACGTTCTGAATTACGGAACAAGTGAGAGAGAGGCTATCGCTACAATTTATAAGCAAACCCTGATTAAAATTAATGGATGAAAACGGAAAAATCAACCCCTGATTTCCTCCCTTGCGGAATACACGATTATTCAACCGACTCTCTGGGGTGCCGTATATTAACCGATAACAATGCTTCTCTTGCCTCCCCTATTGTTTACAGGGTTGAATTATGGCACAAAGGTAGGTATAGTCCTTGTGTATCACGAGGATACAGATCTGGTCCAACTGTATATCATATGGATTTATGATGTATACTGTATACATCATTCAACCATTATAACTAGTAGTTCTGTGAACAGTAGACCTCGCGCTCAGTGAGTTACATTGACCTGTTGTTATGTTTTCTCAAAAATTAATAAATAATTTATCAATTACAAATGTATAGAAAAAATCCTAAATAAACATAGAGCTTTCTGTCCTATATCGTACCGTGACGTGTCGTCCTGGAATGTGAGTGTGAGCGCTGTTATCAGGTCTGGCTGCAACTGTCTACAACGTTGATGGAAAGATACAATAATTTTCAAGATGTTCGATGTTTTTGAACGGGTAGTATTATAGTCCACTAGACAGCTGATTTATGATGAATAATTCTAAAGAATGATTTTTACGGTAATATTGGCGTATGAAGGAGGCTATTTTTTCCTTTTATATTATTATCCTTGAAATGCAAAATTTCCAAAAACCTTGTATATACGTCAACGCGCAATTTAAAAAGGAACATACCTGTCAAATTTCATGAAAATCTATTACAGCGTTTCGCCGTAAATGCGCAGCATAAAAACATTTGAACATTTAAACATTAAGAGAAATACCAAACCGTCGACTTGAATCTTAGACCTCATTTCGCTCGGTCAATAACGTGGACCTCACACTAGTTTTCTTGTTTTTCTTCAAGTTATTATTTTATCAGTACGAGAGAGAGAGAGAGAGAGAGAGAGAGAGAGACGCATATTAAATTGACACTGAAGCTACAGATACTAGCTCTCTGTTTGATAGTACTATCTTGATTTTCTCCAATATATATTTAAATTTTATTAAGGAATACAACTTGGTCATAAAAACATTTGAACATTTAACATTAAGAGAAATGCCAAACCGTCGACTGAATCTTAGACCTCACTTCGCTCGGTCAATAACATTAATAATCAATACAAAAACACAGATATATCGTCAAATTCGCCGTCGTCTAGGCCTCGTCTCGTCAAATTTATCGTCTAGGTAATATTACGCTCAAGAAAATAGCCAATTTTATATCTCAACCTCTCGCTTTCATTTTTAATAGATGCTTTGAGGAGGGATATTTTCCCGAGCACCTCAAATCAGCCAAAATAAAACCTCTATTCAAACAAGGTGACCCGACTAATCCCTGTAATTATAGACCGATTAGTCTTATCAGCAACCTTGCTAAAATAATGGAGAAACTAATAAAGTCAAGAGTTGTTTCTTTCTTGAATCTTAACAAAATAATCAACAAGAACCAATTCGGTTTCCAAAATGGTAAAAGTACATCTGACGTTCTAATAAAATTCATCAATACTTTATCTGATAAAATAAACTCCAATAAAAACTATTGCGGTCTTCCTGGATATACGCAAAGCTTTTGATACAATACCTCATAATACTTTGTTCAATAAACTGGAGTCCTATGGTTTCAGAGGAGTCTCGCTTAAATTGTTCAAAAGCTATTTGAGTAATAGAACCCAGTCCCTACCATAAATGATCAATCTAGTGTAACTAACTTAACTTCTTATGGTCTTCCTCAAGGTACTGTACTTTCTCCCATCCTTTTCATACTCTATGTAAATGACTTTTTAAATTTAAGACTTCTAAATTCAACTGTGATATCCTTTGCAGATGATACTGCAGCTATTTTTCACGGTAATTCATGGAACGAAGTTCATACCATAGCTGAAAATAATATGCTTTTAATTAAGAAGTGGTTAGAAGAATACCTTAAGTTTAAATATTGAAAAACTAATTACATAACTTTCTCTGCAAATAGAGTAGGACAGCCTAACGAGAATCAAGATTTGAGACTCCATTCTCAGTGCAATTTAAACTTGGGTAATTGTGATTGTCCCACCATTTAAAAAGTCAATAATACTAAGTATTTGGGATTTAATTGATGGAAACCTTAAATGGGATGTTCATATTAATACATATGTAGAAAAATTAGATATTTATCTTTTAATTTTTATCAAGTTAACAGATTTCTTAATAAGACCACCTGAAAATGATGTATCATGCTCTAGTCGAGTCAATTCTGCAGTATGGCATAGTTGTTTGGGGAGGCTGTTTCAACTGTCATATTGCTGAATTATTTGTAGCACAAAAACTGATAATTAAATATATTAAGCAAACCCAGGCTCTATCCACGGATATGGTTTTTAGTGATTTTGAGGTCATGACTATACGTCAATTATACATAAAAACCGTAATTGAGTACTTGATAAAATATAGATCCGATTTTCCTCTCACAATAAACTCTACTCTTATTATTATAATCTAAGGGCCACTGCTAACAAATATGTAATCTATAACACTGATATTGAATGTATAAGGAGGCAATTAATTTACATAGGTACTAAAATAATAAACCTCATTCCAATCACTTTCTCATGGACAATAAGATCAGTGGAAAAATTAAACTGGATATAAAAAACTGGACATACAGTAATTTCTTTCTCCATTAGATATATGACTCGAGATTTCTGCTCCAGCATTGTTTTTTCATCAGTTTTTTTCTTTTTTCAGTGGACTCGCTTACCTTTATTTTGAGTACCTATTCCTCTGTTTTCTTCCTTCCCCCCATTTCTCCCTTCCTTTCTTTTCCTCATTACTTCTCTTCTCTTCTTTGCCTGCCTATTACATGGGAAACCATAGTTGGCTAGGTACCTTCCTCTCTTTTTTTTCTCTTCTCCAACACACCCAAACACTAAGCCCGTTGTTTTTTATATTTGTAGCATTTTATTGTGTTTTATTTGTTTCGTAAATCATTGTAATTTTGTTTTGTCTTGTTTTGTGTGTTTTTAATAAATTGAAATTGAGAAATTGAAATTGAAATTCTACAGCTTTATTTGGTACAGGATCATGGTTTCGTGATCACTGAAACAAACTGTAGAATTTGACAGTATATGTGTGTTTCTATCTCATTATGGAATGGTTCTACAACATCGACAGTGACTCAGTCGAATTATTAATAATAAATACGTTACTACTACATTAGCTATATTTGTAATTTAGAGTTTCTTTATAGTTATTGTAGTGTTACTATCAAGCATATGGTTATTGGTTATACTGTATAACTGTGTACTGTGTGTAAGTTAGGATGATGTATACTGTAAATAATTTCAAACTTTCAACCATTTTAATTACATTTTATAATCGATGCGTTATTTTCTTGGGTATCTTACAGCAAGTATATAAATGTTACATTTATTGGCCTGAGTAGATTCATAGCCAAAACTTAAATCGCTAGAAAAAAGAGATGGATTAGTAATATAATTTTGATAGTTTTTCCACATTAGAAGTTGATTTATTATTTTATTATTTTATAAATGAAAACTTTCATTTACCAATACTTGTAAATGTGACATAAACACAGAACCATTGCTATACCAACTTACACTCATAGATTATAAAGTTCTGTATCACGGTTTGAAAATTATTCTATTTTATAGCCATGGTATATTATATTATCTATACCATATAATGAATTATATGATCATCATAAAGCCGAAATGTAAACTAAATTCTAATCTATATAAATCAAAGTCGAGCCTCAAATTTTGACATTCAATAACTTTTATATGTGTCACCCGAATTTGATAATTTTTTTTCAGTTGTGTTCGTTATATTTTGGATCAGGTTTATGGCCTATCAAATTTATAATTCGACTTCAGGAGACTTTCCTGAAAGTTTCTTCAAAGTTTCATGTAATCCTTATGGAAGACGATTTGTGAGCTGGCCACACAGAAACAAATCAACTGTTATAATAATTGCGTTATCCTACAGCGTTCCGTCGGTAGATAGTAGACTAGAGTGTGTGCTACTCCATAACAGTCCATGAATTTTATTCTGAACGCCCCGACTAAAAACAAAATGACTGTTCTGTGTGTAACCATCCAGCAGTGCGGCCTCAGGGTAAAGACTTACATGCTCTAAAGACATTGCTTTGTTTCAAATAATTGTGCTGTCTTCGGTGTTCAGAATTGATTGATTCTTAGTAAATTATTTATTTTGCAGTTGGAAAATTATCTATATAAATAAAATGCCGCATCGCGCCTCCTCAGGTGTGCATCCATCTGAAGTTTGTCATGAGATGCATTAACTTTTTGGCGGTACGAAGTTCGCCGGGCCAGCAGGTTGAAAATAAAAACATTGGGCACAAGGAGTAATCGCAAGAGCTAAAAAAATATTTCTAGAAAACTACATTCAAATTGTAAGATAACGAAATGAAAATTGAGAGAAAACTACATGGGAATTGCAAGAAAACCACAATAAAATGTAGGCGGAAGATATTTCTAAAGCAGTTCCATCAGTTGTGCAAAACATGTGCCTTCGCACGTACAAAGTGGAGCCAAAGTAGGCCATCATTTCTATAAAAAGTAGGACATTTTTGCTGGGAATTCAGCAGGGAATAGCACAGGCAAACAGCAGATAACCATTAATCTTGGAAAGAGGCCTCTCAAATGTGAGAGAGGGAGTGAGAGAGATAGACAGAGAAGGAGAGAGAGTGAGAAAGAGAATGAGTAAAGCTTTGCAATAAGATTTGTGGAGCTGCTAAATCTTTCATTTTTCAACTCCCTCGCTCTTTCTCTTAAATATATTATCTCTCACTCCCTACACTCTTCTATTTCCTTCTCTCACACTCATTCATTATCTCACCCTCTCTCACTCTGTCTCTTTTAACTCTTTCTCTCTCTCTTGAGGTTTTGAGGGTTGAGTGTAAGAGAGGGCCGGCTGCGCCCTAACTCCGCCCTCCTAGGTAAAAATAAAGGCAGCTATTCTATTCTATTCTATTCTCTCTCTCTCTCTCTCTCTCTCTCTCTCTCTCTCTCTCTCTCTCTCTCTCTCTCTCTCTCTATCACTCTCAATCTGTCTATCTCTCTGCTATCTATCTCTCACTCATTCACTCTCTCTCTCTTTTTTTTCCTCTCTTTTTCTTTCTCCGTGGATCTCTCTCTCTCTCTCTCTCTCTCTCTCTCTCTCTCTCTCTCTCTCTCTCTCTCTCTCAAGCAATGTCCGTTTCTTTCGTGTTCTCTCTAAGTCTCTCTTTCTTAAACTCTTCTACTATTTCTATATCACATTCTATTCAAACTCTCTCACTCCCTCTCCATCTCTCTCTCTCCCTCTGGATCACTCTCTCTCTCTCTGGATCACTCTCTCTCTCTCTCTTTCATGTTCTCTCTTAGTCTCTCTTCTTTTAAGCTCTTCTACTATTTCTCTATCACATTCTATTCAAACTCTCTCACTCTCTCTCTCTTTTTTCAACTCTTCTACCACTTTTATCTTAAATTTTATTCCCTGTTTGTGTATTCAGAATACGGGCGATAGTTGATGTGGCCTATTTCAGCAGCGACAACCTGGATTATATTTGATAAATGTATTGGAGGTGCAAATCAGCTAAAAAAAACTTTGGGAAGAAGATGTCGAATGTTGGAGGAGGACAAAGAAGTGGTGGTGGAGAATAAGGGATAGAATGATGGGAAGGGAGGTGAAGAGGAGAAAGGTCAGGAGTTAAATGAGGAGAAGAGAGAAGGAGGGAGAGAGTAAGAGTGAGTTAGAAGTTTTTGAAGTTGAAGAGAGAGGAAATATTAAGGCTGTTCGATACACTTCTTTATTTAAATTGGATAATCTTTTTCAATATAATTGTTAAGATCATTATAAGAGTGAGAAAAAGTGGCAACTGAAATTATTAAGTGGTCTAATAAGTGAGTTATGGGTTGGTGAAGTGTTGAACTCCATTTTCTTCACAGATCATAAACGGTTTCGAATTTTCTATTGGAGTTTTTCTTAATACATCCAGTTTATCATTGGCTTTGTTCTAATATGCGTTTTTTCGCGATTAATGCCAAAATAAACAAGTAATCGAATTTACAAAAAATTTTACTTTTTATGAACGATATGGGAATAAAATGTTTTAGTTTAGAAAGATACATTTTTTGAATATCCAAGAGAAGTTCTGTCAATATAGTCGAAACCGTTTATGATCTGGAAAGAAAACGGAATCTTGAATGTTAGCACTTCAACAACCCATAACTCGCTTATTAGACCACTTAAAAATTTCAGTTGTCACTTTTTCTCACTCTTATAATGATCTTAACAATAATTATATTGAAAAAGATAATCCAATTCAAAAAGTGTACCAAACAGCCTTAAAGAGCAGACAGAGAAGAAGGAAAATGTGTAGATGATCTCAGAATAAAAATAGTGGAAGATAAAGATGAGGAAGAATAAAAAACACATGCAGAAAAGAGAGAGAGAAAGAAATTTAATGAAGAATCCAGTTCAAAATGATGAAGAATGAAGCAGAAAATAGAGGTGTAGGGAAAGGAGGAGGAGGAGGAGGAGGAGGAGAAGAAGAAAATTAAGGTAGAAGACGAGAGGAGTTGTAGCAGGAGGAGAAGGAGGAGGAGGAGGAGGAGGAGGAGGAAGGAGGAGGAGGAGGAGGAGAATGCGGACGAGGAGGAGGGGGAGGAGTAGCTGAAAAAGGAGGAGGAGGAGTAGGAGAAGGAGTAGGAGAAGGAGTAGGAGAAGGAGTAGGAGAAGGAGTAGGAGAAGGAGTAGGAGAAGGAGTGGAGAAGGAGTAGGAGAAGGAGTAGGAGAAGGAGTAGGAGAAGGAGTAGGAGAAGGAGTAGGAGAAGGAGTAGGAGAAGGAGTAGGAGAAGGAGTAGGAGAAGGAGTAGGAGAAGGAGTAGGAGAAGGAGTAGGAGAAGGAGTAGGAGAAGGAGTAGGAGAAGGAGTAGGAGAAGGAGTAGGAGAAGGAGTAGGAGAAGGAGAAGGAGGAGTGGACGAGGATGAGGAGTAGGAGGATGAGGAGTGGGAGGGAAACAGGAGAATTGCGAAAAGGATAATGAGTAACAGGTGGTCGAAGAGTAGCAAAAATAAGTCGAAGGAGAAAAAGGAGAAATGTCTAAAAGAAGGATAAAACTAAGAATATGAAAGGTGAGTTAGAAAGACGATAACAGAAATATAGGGAAAATAGTAAGATAGAAGGAAAGAGATGGCTTATTTTGTGACACATCCCAAGTATGCAGGCTAAAGGATGAAAGATGGATGGATTACAGATGAGGAATGATTTTGAGAAACGGAAAGACATGTCCTCCTGTTTGAGAGAATTTGGATCATCTATGTTGCAAATATTTAGTTTTACTTTATCATATCACAGTTATTCAATTTCCATTCTCACATAAATCATTAATAGGAGATGAAAATTGATCTTATAATTTGATGCATCTACTTCCTCTACTTCTTCTTCTTCTTCTTCTTCTTCATCTTCTCCTTCTTCTTCTTCTTCTTCTTCTTTTTTTCTTCTTCTTTTTTTTCTTCTTCTTCTTTTTTCTCTTTCTTCTCATCTTCTTCTCTGTTATTTTATGGAATATGAATTTTATTTGATGCCAACTTTTACTACAGTACCTCATTCCAACTTACTCATCTTAGGGCCGTTTGCACAGTTACAGTTTAAACTGAATTTCATTTTAAACTGGATTAAATCAGTATCAAGTATCGTTTGTTACAATGTGTTTTTTTTTGAGCTTAAGCAACCAGCTGATTGAATTCAGTTTAAGCTTTGACTGTGCAAACGGCCCCTAGTCATCAACTTACTCATAATACCTTATTCAGATACCTTACTCATAATAAGGTATAAGGTAATTTATAGGTAGAAAATAGTACCTCGGTTTAGTATCTTTGTACTAGGTAATGCTTAGGGTAGATATAGTTTTAGATTTTTGGAATTTTTGGATTCTGTTGTAGCATAAATTAGTATTAATTTGATGATAGCCTTGACACATATATTATATAGTGAGGTATCATTTTGTAATCCCTGAATATTGTTATATTATTGAAAATGTATGAAAAAATAATATGTAATGTATGAATTTATGAATAAACTCCTCTGGATGTGTCGTCCAACATCCAGAGAAATTATTATCATTAATACTAATTTTAGGTTTTGAATCCCAGCCTACTTTAAAGTGTGTGCTAATAGGACGAATACCATTGTCACCCTTTTCTAAGTATGACACTTGTACTTTTAAACTTTACTGTTTTGTGAAAATACTACTCGTTTTCATATTGTCATTTGGTTTATCACTATCAAATCGCGTTTTATAATCATATTATTCCATAAATTAGTAGTTCAGAGAACAGTAGAATTCGCTACGCTCACAAAAATCACTATTGACACACGCCCGCCTATTCACACACAAACACACATACAAATTGGATTTAGAGTATAATGATAATATAAATGCAATAGGATCGGTGGTGGACGCTGAGAAATAGAAGTTCTTTATATTTTTGAGCTAGGATGCACGGTTGAGAAGATAAAAAATCTGAATCTTAGAATGTGGGTCTTGGGGGGGGGGAGGTAAATAATTGAATTACAAAAAATTCAAAATTTTCAACATGTAATGTATGAAATAAGACCGCCTTCGAGCTCTGGAAAATAAAAGTTTCCTACACTTTTGAGCTAGGATGCACAGCTAAAGAGATAAGAAATCTGAAACTTGAAATTTTTTGACTGGGAGAGGGATTATCGAATTATAAATTCTTCAAAATTTTGAACATGTAATCTATGAAATAAGACCATCTTGGAGCGCTGAAGAATAAAGGTCCTCTACACTTTTGAGCTCGGAAGCACGGTTTAAAAGATAAAAAATCTGAAACTTGAATTGGGACTTTGAGAAAAAATCGAAATGCCAAAAATTAGAAAATTTTCAACATGAAATAATAACGCTTTGAAGAGCTGAGAAGAATGAGCCCAATTTGAACCTGATCTGATAAAGTATTGAAAAGTTAGGTTGATTCTTAGGGTAAAATTTCCGAATAAAGGGTCGCCATCTTGAAACGGGAATGAATTTAAAAATTTTGAATACATTCTTTTCTGCGCATTGTTTCAAAGTACTTTTATACCAAATTTTATCCAAATCGGTCCCTAACTGCGACTGTAACTGCAGTACAAACAAACAAACAGACAAACGCCGATTGACTTGAAACATAGAATTCGCTTCGCTCATTCAATAATCATATGAAACTTGAAAATTCATTTCAGAACCAATGGAAATAGCTAGGATAATATTCCATGTCTATTTTGAATAAACAGTATAGTTCTAGTCAGTATAACATCACTAATCAAGTAGTAAAATTGTGATAGATCAAGAGTTCTATTGTTTAGTATAGTTTTATATTTTATTTTGATTTTAGTAAGTATATTATATCGATTCTTGAATTGTATGGACTTTATTCCCTAAGATTATATGTGACTGCTTTGAATTGTATTCAGAAGGGAAAAATATATTGAAATGAATTGAATTGTTGAGTATTATCTTGGAGTAGTAGTTTACTCTAGATTCTTGTTATTATACTTTGGAATTTGACCTTGACTTACACCTTTATATTAATTTTCTTACATTTGTTTTTCTATTTTCATTTCTACTTGTTTTTCATAGTATATTCTTCTATTATTTATTGGGTTTTGTTAGTTACTAAGTTTCTCTTTATTGGTTGTTGTCTAACGGTTCTCATGACCATATTTGGAATACACGGGCTTGTCCTGTCTCGGCCAATGGCAGTAGAGCACAGCCTTGATTGGTCGACAGTAATGGCCAATCGTAAGGGCTTCACCCACACTATATATTCTGCTGCTCAATGTTTAAGCTGTCGGACTAGAACTTGATGATGCTGTAACTGTCGGAACTAGTATCTCAAATTGTTAGATGTACCAGTGTTTTTGACAATATTAAGTCGTTTCCATTCAATTGGAAATTTACCCAAATTTTGGATATTTATCACAATATTTCTATTGAAGTGTTTACATGAACGCATTTGGACTATTTTTGACCGAGCGAAGTGAGGTCCAAGATTCAAGTCGATGGTTCTGCATTTCTCTTTATGTTCATGTATATTTTATGTTTATATGTTCCGCATTTACGGCGAAACGCGGCAATAGATTTTCCTGAAATTTGACATTGTAACGTTTGAAATTCGGATGGATAAATAAAAATTCCTATTTGAAGAAATTTATAGGTCTAAGTGAAATAATAGGCTAATATCGCCAAAGATGATAATGTTAAAGATTAGATAATATCAGGCATCATTGCTAAATTTACAACGGCCGAATAGAAATGAAAATAATTTTTGCTACCTATATAATATTATATAAAATATTGAGATTTGAGGTTAGGCGTAAAACATTTACTGATCGGCGACCTAATGATCGACCGAGTCGCATAACGTAGAATCTGACCAAACACCTTGGCAGAAACTTATTGTAACAAAACAGTATTCAACTTGAGGAACCAAAGGTTCCACGTGGCTAAATATCGTAATATGAGAAACAACCTATAATCTGTAAAAAATTACTTTGCATGTAAAAAACATATTAAAAAACCCAGACAAAAATAATTAAATGTATTAAGGAAGTAGGAGGTTCCTAGGCGCATGAATACATAATAATTTGCATGCACCAATCAAATGGTGGCAATTGATAGGCGGTAATAGTGAGCCGATTCATATATTTTTGTATATATTTCTACAAATGATAAGAATTTATGAGTTATTGTTGTACAGTTTATGTTTTGGATACGGCCCGAAGGCAAATAAATTATTAAAGATGTAACATAAGTAATCTAATAGTTTGGTACGGTCTATTTGAGCCATGAATGGCGGAGGAACAGATTATTTTAAATTTTATGTAAATTTGGAAATCGGAAATGAAAATTGTAAATTAGAAAAGAGAACTTCGACACTTGCCTGCCAGCCACCACCATGAGATGTCACCAAAGATTGTAGAGCGCAATATCTTACTATACCTTTTAATAACTTAAAGTTAAATCGAATTTCTAAATTTTTTCATAAGACTTTGTGATGCTAATGTAAAGCAGAAGTCATTTTTTAATAATTTTTTAACCCCTTGGAAGAGACGACTTCGGCTACAAATAATCCAGGATCACCAGGAGTTTGGATCGCCATCAGCAGCTCATAGAAAATTCCAGCACGTGAGTGAATAATATTTGAAATGGTGATAGGGCGCCCTCAGTGCTTCGAAATGAAATGAGAATCAAAGCTGGCTCGTCGAAAGGGTTTTATAAATTAAGAAATTGGTAAAAATACTTGCGCAAGTTTAAAGATAGTATAAAAGGTATTTTATTGGATATTAACGAATCAATCCATATATCAAAAGATCCATCAATCAAAAGAATACTAAGTTCTAGGCTGATAATACAATATTCATATGATCATTAATTTCTACAATATAATTTGCGATAATATAATGTAGCTCTGATTCACTAGATGAATTGATCTATCTATTCCGTCAGGTGCCGAATCTCGCACCCTGAGATAAAAAATATTTATTATAAAGAAATCTATTGGAAACCATAGAATTTAATATATATTTGGATTATTGGTTTGTCAATTTATCATGCTTTGATCTAAGAAATTTATATTCGAAATAGAATCGTCCAAGTCGACAAGTATCAGCAAGTTGATATCGAAGCTACATGCAAATAAATGCATATGATCATAAAATGAAAGCACATGGTAGCGTTTCGTGCTATAGAACTTAAAGAATAATATTAACCTGTGATATTTATTGATTTCGTTTCTTGTTATATTATATATTTCTGTCGCTCTACATATTTTTGTTTTGACTTATTTTTGAGATATTGTTAATATATGTATCAAATTTTATATGGTGTACAATTCATTTTATTCCTCAATACTATGGGATATAAGTTTTATATATATATATTTTTTTATAAATTATCAGTATTATTGTGAAAGTTCATGTCTGGGCCTATGAAGATTTTATGAGACTATATCCTAGTAAAACCACGATCAGATTTTATAATTATTGAAAAATATTTCTCATGCTCTACCGATTGATGCCAACCAGGAGGCTAATCATTATTTAATTATAAAAAATAACGAGACAACATGTATGTTCCTTTTTGAATTTCGCGTCATCAGACATATATACTGTATAAGGGTTTTTTTTTAATTTTGCATTTTAAGGATAATACAAGAGGAAAAGGAGTCTTCTTCGAACGCCAATATTACCTTAAAAATCAGACTATAGAATTATTCATCATAAATCAGCTGTCGAGTGGATTATTATGCATGCAACTCGGGCTGGCCTGTTGTCAGTATGTCTTGAAGGAGATTAGTTTTTGAAGTTAGCATTTTTCATACACCAACCCCAACAGCCATTAGCCGTTTTCACACCGATATCTCGCCGACACGACATAATATAAGAGGGGCTGTGGTTTATAACTGCGCGAGGTCCACTGTTCATAGAACTACTAGTTGACCGAGCGAAGTGAGGTCTAAGATTCAAGACGACGGTTTGGAATTTCTCTTAATATTCAAATGTTCATATGTTGCGCGAGGTCTACTGTTCAGAGAACTACCAGTTATCAAAATTAGGGAGAGAAACAGTCTTGGGTTTATCCTGTTGATTCTCTACCATCATTGATTCTATATTGTGATTATGGAATAAAATAAATAAATATCACGTTCACAACAACACGGAAAGTAAAATGCTATTACCTCCCTCCTTTGATGTCGTAGAGTAGAACCATAGAGAAACAGCGTAAGTAGATATCCCATGGTATAGGGAATTTGTGTCGCAACTCTTACTGTTATCTCAAGCCGATTACTGTCGATTATTGTCAATTATAACTGTTTTGTTGGAATGATAGTATATGAACGGCACAATTTGAGAGACTACCAGCGTCACACAGCTGTATTGGAAAGAACTACGTGAACTATCAGCTTGGGATAACAGTAAAAGTTGCGACATAAACGCCCTATACCATGGGATATCTACTTATGCTATCGTTTCTCTATGGTAGAACTACGGCAGGGTGGACAGTATTTTTTACAGTATTAACAGTATTTAGCTGTGATTCGAGTCACCCCGGTATACCCGATATAACATCAATTATTGTTGATCCTTGTTTCTAATGATACATTAACTTAAATCTCAAATATATCTTCTGAAACAAAAATACTTTTCATGGTTTAATAATACATTTTCACAATTAAGATAAAAAATGTTAGTAGTTCGGATGAAGCTATCAAAGTAGGACTAAGTGCCGGCTGCACAACAGCCGGTTAAATTTTAACCGTGATTAATTCCACGAGAACTAATCAGGGAAGCCGTCTTTTCTAGAACGCCTTCTATGATTAATTTTGTGAAATTGATCACGGTTTAAATTTAACCGGCTTTTGTGCAACCGAGCCTAAATGGTTGTTGACTTTCAAGCTCACCATCTTCCGATAGTACCACAACTTCTACTTTGATTTCAGACAAGAATACTTCTGAGAACTTATTGTATTATTGTATTTAGTTTCTCTAAATATTTCTCTCAAATGAATTTAAATCAGTTTCCAATTATTCTTCTACCAAATTTCTGTCAAATAAATTTAAATTCGATTCGAATTTGTCAGTATTCTCTATAGAAAAGATGAATGGGAAGTAGGATATGAGGAGAATGATCTGGGACCACAATGAAACACTCTCACAGATTTAAGCAAAAGAAGAAGCCTTCTTGATAAGACTTTGCAATTTGCAACCTTTATGAATCGAAAACGGTTTCAACAATAATGATAATCGTAATAATTATTTATAAAACCAGATAATAATTATTTATAAAACCAGATGAATAGAACTTACTCAGGTGGACAGTATTAAATTTCTAGTACAAAAATTACATAACACTATTAAACATCCCACTGATAATTTTCATTTCACCTAATGTAAAAATACGTTGATTTTCATTCTGCTGTCAATCATCTACGTAATAATAGTAATCATCTATCGCTATTACCAGGATGATTAATTACCCATAAGTACATTTCCACACTACTTTGGATAATATTTTTTTTCAATTATCAGTTTTTCATTAAAGCTATCACATAGTAATTTGTGCTGTTAACATTTTCTCTGTCGAAATGACCCAAAAATTAAGATTAAAATTCATCAACGAGAATAACGTATAAAGAGATGCTGAAGAGATACATGATAAATGCATGAAGTGTGAATATATAAGCATTTTCCTCCAATTTAGCGAAAATATAATTTTTTCTTATAGAATTATGATATTGTAACAGCGTAGCTAATAGTTGCTAGATAATTATGTTAAAGTAGCAAAATGCATGAATCGTCTACGTAAAGGATGAGAAAATCATATTCTGAAACTAATCATTATATTGTTTTTAAATGAATAGTCGAAGTTTTTACTGCAATAAATTATTGCTGATTAATCAATTAATTGATAACTCATGATAGAGAATATATTATCTATAGTTAGCGATAGCGTTTTAAAATTAACAAAACTACTGCCAAAAATTCTAGAATGATACATAAATATTTCTCTTTTATAATAAATTATTAAATTATTATCCAAAACTATTATCAATCCAAATTGAAGATACGTATCAAAGTGACTTAAGAATTAATGATTTCTAAAATAGTTCTATGATGATGATGACATAGGTAGCAGATGATCCCACATAGAGATCTTAAAACATAAATGCATAGATATGAATTTACTATTATTCAATAGGAAATGAATCTGTTAAGTATTTACATTCCACTGAACAATTACAAAAGTATCCCATCAACATTAAAATAGTAGTTAAATACATGAAAAAGTTACTTCTTGAAATTAATTTACAATTATTAAACTATGATAAACATTGATAAAAATCCTAGAAGCAGGTTATTAACAACTTTTCTATTTTATTAGCATTGGAAAAATAAATGTTTAACATTTTCTGTACCTAATTTATATTTTATAATACATTAGTATACTGTTGAATCAGTTTAAGTTGATTTAACTACAATAATTTGATTTCAATTTTAATATTATGAATCTAGATATTTTGTGTCTCAAATAGAATTTTATTTAATAAAGCTATGTATAATTTTTGCAAACTGCAAGATGTTTTTGGTGTAGACTTCCATCATGAAAGTATTTTAAATACTTTGATAATAGAGTACGTCTATAACGATGATCTATTTTAACTGTTGACCACATAAAAAATGACGTTATAAACGAGATCTATCGTATTTTGTCCAATTATTCCATACCTCTGAACGTTCTTCTGGATTAATACAGAGTTTCAACTACCAATTAACAGATTTCCTCTCATCAGCTATTTCATGGGTCTCCCATATAATGGTTGATAATTACTCATATTTATTGTCTAATACCATTATACAGAGATGATTTATACCCATGAAAGTTTGAAAAATCTTCTTCTTCCAGATTATTATTCTATAATCAACAATTTTGCTGATTCATTTGGAATATTATTCACTTGAAAACAGTTTTATAATATTAACTGCACTAGCATTATATAATATTATGATAACAACTACATTTTAAAAACGTTTGCTTTATGATACTTTTGAAGCTGATAAAATTACAAATTTCAAAATCTAACAATATATAGCAAAATATTTACAATGCAATTCAAATTTCTTTCTAAACGCTGCTAAATCTAAGGCTAAATTGAGATATTTATTTTCATAAAATATTACTTCTGTTCATATTATTCTTTCAGTACTATAAATAATATTTTCGTTTTTGAATCAGGCTGGAATTAAATGATTATTTTCTTTTTGGATGAGTTTGTTTTGATTTCTCTCTCTTTCTCTCTCGCACCCATTAATTCTCTATTCTTTCAATCACATCCTTCATCTCTAATAATGAAACAAGACTAACTAACTTTATAATTTATTTGTTTCAATAGACCAAGAAAATAGCAAAACTAAGAAGCACAAAAAAATAAAAATAATTTTCAACTTTCAGCCCAATCTACTTCCACTTTTGCATCAGTATCCTACACACTTGTCAACCACGGATGCGTTGATGCGATGCACTAGGCTCCATCTTCAGCGAATTGAGATCACTGATTGAATTTTTTGATAAAATTTCGAAAACATTTATGAGAAGCTGAATTAAAGTTGTCTACACCATCAAATGTTGATGAGTTATCACTGTTTTGGATATGTGTTCGATTCCCGTTCCATCCAGCATTGTATTATCATTCTTCAGATGATATAGCTGCGTTTACAACAAAGTTATTAACAAAATGTTTATTTCTCCGTTCTTATATTAGATTAAACATAACTTATCATACACATGATGTCCATATGTGTTTGTCAAGTTCCGTTCAATCTAATATTCTATAACGAATCTATAAGGACAGAAAAAATCATTTTGTTGATAAGTTTGGTTTAAACGCAGCTTTAGATGTTGATATTGACGCAACTAGCGGGTTGTGATAGTTGTTCTTCATTAATTAAATGAGAAAATGAGATTTTTGAAAGGTACAGTAAGGTACTAATGTATCAATAACCTTAATTCCTCAAAAGCTACTCTGATGTTTCGAATTATACTTTTTAAATAAGGTGTTTTAAATTATAAAGTATTTTATTTAACACAAACCGTGACTATTATAGAAATTCATACGGTAATAATTTATTACAATGCAATGACAATTTTAAACATTAACTATGGATAATGCTATAGCAAGGTCCACGTTATAATGGCAGTGGAGATAGATAGGAGAAAAACGTTCCCAAACCTCTGTCTTGTCAAGACGGTAGCTGATACAGGTTTATTAATGTAATATTAACTGTTCATTCTCGTTTTAAATAATCAATTAGGTATATTTTATAAAGCAAGAAATTATATTTTTCAATAATTTCATTATAAACTTGATTAATTAAGATGAAATATTTTGTTAATTAATAATTCTACATTGTTGAAAGACGATCTGGCATCAGAGCAAAGCGAGAAAGAGATAGCGCTATCCGATTTGTTGAATGATAGACAAGGATAGCAATACCATTGCCAATTAAACACTGTCATTATAACGTGGACCTCACTATAGCTCTTTTTTCTAATAAAATGCAAGATTAATGAGATCAATTTTATGTAATATTGCATCGATACTACATACACTGTACGTGTGTACAACTTCAAAAATATAGGAGAAATCAAAGGTTGTAGCTGTACATTTATAATTTTTTCATTTATGTGAAATTTTACATTAATTTCCGACATTCAGTTTTTTCCCTGATATTCAGAAATTACGGACTTTTACATGGCATTTTATGGGGAATCGTTTTCTAATGAAAATTTATATCACACCAATCATCAGCATCAATAAATTCAGATTCCAACGTATTTCTATGAAATTGAGCGAGCTAATTAAAAATACAATTCCTTTTTGTGCTTGTAATATTATTTCAACAGTTTAACAACCTGAAAGGTCTAGTGGTTCGATTCCGAGTAAAAACTGGCATTTTATTTTTGGATTACCAGGTTTTAAGAACAGATTTTTAACTCTTTCTCAGTACAAAAAATCTGTGATCAATATTTAATGCGAATTTTATTATTAATAATCGAAATCGAACATCCAATTTTGTCATCAATTCGATAAACATGATTCTAGATCCATCACCAATTATCAACAGCTATTATCAATTCCATTAATTGTGATAAGCAGAAACTTAGAGCAAGCTTCAAATGAAAACTTTGAGCATCAAAATCTATGAGCAAACTATTGAAATTCCGTCTTTACTTTGATTTTTCCTTCTTAAATCCACACATAATTCAACTTACTCTCTTTCACAACCAACTCAACACACTCTGTACATTTTTATCTGGCATGTTTAATTTATTCAAATAGCTTTAACAATACGGTATGAAGCAAAAACAACTACCCATTGCACAGGTTAATCTTTGAAGATCATTTATAAAAATTTCTAAAAATCGAACATTATCTTTGTTGAAATTTTGTTTCTATGTTAAAAACTTTTGCAAATTTGTAATGAAGCATTCCTATTATTTAAATTTAAGATCGTTGTATTGCGAATACACTTTGTTCACATCGCTAGATATTATGTTTATAATTCCATGCTTTGGTTATAGTTTCAATTCATTTGTTTATGAATTATTATGAAAGACATCTTGAACAATAAAATCACTCCACTTATATGGGCTACTTGATTCAAATAAAAACAATATGAAAACTTTTAGTACTCTTTTATTAAAAACTTTAAAATAAACTGACTAGCTTCGACCATAGGTAATTTAAAATGATAAAAAGGGGTCATTTCACCATTCTTATCACTTCAAATAACCTATGGTCGAAACTTGTCGTCAAAATATTTTAAAGTTTTGAATAAAAGAGAACTAAACGTTTTTATATTGTTTTTATCTTGAACAATGTATATGTGCATGATTAACCTTTAATTTGATTAGATTCAAAAAGGTATGTCTGAACAATTATTAATTTATTTCAAATGTATGGTTTCATGTCTACAATCAACAACTAATTTCAATAAAAAATGTTGATTGAGTCTAAAGTTAGTACTTGAATAGGTTAGTAGATAATATACTAATCCTTATTAAGTCAAATCATGTTTCAAATATCTTCTTAAATTCAAGGTTTAGGCTATAATGCCTGTTCTGACTCACAAAAGCTAGTAAAATCCTATCAATTTTCAAAAAACAAACTTTTACAAACAATACTTATTGCTAATCGATTGTACTTCATAGTGAAACAACTTTCAACTATCAGCATTTCTCGAATAATACTGAAAGTTTAAAGTGAATTTCACTACATTGTGGTCAGGAATTGGTGTTTTATTATATTCTTAACAATTGATCAACAATAACAGATTATGATGTGATGTCTCTGCCCAAAGAGACAAATAGATAAAATATCTCTCATTTCACTGTATCAAGTTTTGTTTTAATATGTATGATAATTGTGTCAGTGTTAGGGTACGAACAAAACGGTTAGGTCGATGTTTTAGCTTTCCAGTGTAGGTCGCGTTCGCGGTAGACCTTTATGTAACACAAACACATTACAAAGCATGGGGGTGATCACGTTAGTCTAGATTTTGGTTCACCACGATGAAATTCAAATGTTTTCATCATTAACAGCTGATTGGTGACATCGATCGAGACTGAAATCTACACCGCGACTAACTCGTTCTGTTCGCACCTTCAGCCCCGGTCACAGAAAGGCCTGTTAAATTTTGACCGGGATTAAATGTCAGAACTAATCAGAATTGCCTCCTTTCCATAAAAGCCTTCTCTGATTGGTTCTCGTGACATTTAACCATATAATTTAACACGCTTTTGTGCAACCGAGCATTAGAGTAGAAGAGTTGACAGAAATGTCCCCTTATTTTGAAGTCGATGGTGTTATTTCTTATAGTATGATCATTTCTATATTACTTTGGTATGTTTTTGCCAATATCATGAGAACTAATCAGAGTTGTATCCTTTTCATAAAAGCCTTCTCTGATTGGTTCTCGTGACATTTAACCATGATTAAAATTTAACACACTTTTGTGCAACCGGGCATTAGAGTAGAAGAGTTGACAGAAATGTCCCCTTATTTTGAAGTCGATGGTGTTATTTCTTATAGTATGATCATTTCTATATTACTTTGGTATGTTTTTGCACTGCTTCTCATATTTATATTGATACAACAACAAATTTAGATTGAAGAACATTTTTCAATTTCAACTTTAGAATTTGTGTTTACATAGTAAATAACAAACAGTATATAGTTTTATATTAGTCATAGTTATTTCTGTTCAACGGACTCCCAAATTTTCATAAAACAGTTCTCTTATCAAAGAAAGCATCTTGTAAAATATCCAATCAATATTAAAACAAACTTCGGATTCAAAAGTTCAAAAAGGTTCAAACTTTCCTACTTATTTTATATCCTAGCAGAACTTCATATATATCGGACCTGCGCCTACAAAAAAAAATTGCTGCTGTATGTGGTGGCCGGCATTGATATTTTAAATTAGAACTAGACGAACTGAGATTACGACAAACTGAGACGCTCTCTAACAGCTGATTAGTGATTTCTTCTCAGTAGAAATGAGACCACCAATTACGGCGGCCATTTTTTTTATAGGCTCAGGTCCGGTAGTATATAGGAGATCCTGATCCTAGCAATGCATGTACCCTACCAAAGACATAATGACTCAACAAAATAATAATGAATTAATAATAAGAATCAACAATATTGAAACAAACTTTGGATTCAAAAGTTCAAAAAGGTTCAAACTTTCCCACCTGTTTTATATTCTAATAATGTATGTATCAAAGATAATATAATGACTCAACAAATTAATGATAAAAATGTCAATTACCGTACGGTACACAGTTATGGATCCCTATTGCATGTTTATTTACACAGATTACAGGAAAATTTGCAGTAATTTAAGTTAATAAACTGTTAAAATTTGAAGGTTGACTATTTTG
Organism: Nilaparvata lugens; assembly: GCF_014356525.2. NCBI lineage: Eukaryota > Metazoa > Arthropoda > Insecta > Hemiptera > Delphacidae > Nilaparvata > Nilaparvata lugens. The sequence continues at coordinate 16,033,128 of NC_052516.1, forward strand.
GTGAGACTCACTGTCAGCATTCCTTGAACAAAACATCAATGCTTCCCATTAAATTAATACTGACAGTGTAAAGTGAATCCTAGTGAAAGTCTTCTCCACATACACCGCTATTATTTTGTACAAAAATCAGTGAGGTTACAACTAAAAAATCCATTTTCATTTATTTTTTGTATTTTTGGTTGACAGAGAAAAACTTACAGATATTTAACTTTGTAATATTTGTGAACTCGCCAGCATGACCAACCTTCAAAATTTTCCCTGCTATTTCCCTACAGGTAATCTGTGCATAAGTATTTCTGTAACAAATCCAATGTCAAACTGCAACGTTTTACAAATAGCACCAATTATTCCATCTATTTACTCTATTATTACATTGATATTTTCAACAAGAATTAACAAATTGATTTAAAAATTATCAAACATCGATAAAATGTAGTCTATAACATATTTTCAACACAGTTAGTATTTTAAAAATTGACAAAATTAACACTGGAACATGGAACAAATGCGATAATACAACTATTTCTACATCTATGAGAACTATAAAACACACATAGACAATTTAAGAGAAATGATTTGAAAGGCTCTTGTTAATTTTCTCGAATAGTATTACCATAGAGAAAAAATAACGTGAAAAATATGATATTTTTCTCTATGGATTACTTAAAAAAAAGATCTTATTATTGAGATCTATTCTCTAAGATCTTCTCGAATGTTATTTTCAAAAGTATTGAATGGAATAAAATTCAAAATGAATACATCACAGTGATTGCCAGCAGGCTCGCTTCGCTCGCCCGTGTTTCACGTTTCAATTCAAGCCCAATAGGCTGGGAGCTTGGATTATGATTATGTCAATATTAATAAGGCAATTAGCGCTGAGTACAAATAATCTGTTTAGAAAAAAATTGAACTTTTCTGCAAGCCTATTAGTTTTTAAGGTCCAATTGTTTTACAAAATTTCTACTCCGAACAGACAGGTTTTATTTGTATTTTGGAGGAGATTATTCTCATTTGAACTTTTCTGTAAGCCTATCACTTTTTAAGGTCCAATTTTTTTACAAAATTTCCACTCCAAACAGACAGGTTTTATTTAAACTTTGAGGAGATTATTCTCATTGAGTCAAAAGTGAAAAATGAGTTAAAATTACTTGTGATGTATAATTTGACATCTTTTTGACATTGCTGTTTGAACGAAGCACTAGATTAACTCTAGTATTGAATAAGAGGTCGGTGAATTTAAATAACAGTGCTTTGCCCTGTGTGTTTCATATGAATTAACAAGAACCTTGACAATGTCTACTAGCAAATATCTAGAAAAACATATCCTATAAACCTACATTATTTAGAAGAAAACTCTCCGATAAGTTTAAATCTAATACGAATGTCGAAGGTTTATCATCTAATCAAACAACTGCAATTATACCAATAATAATCTATTCAAATAGAGTAATATATTATGGAATCTACTGAAAAAATATAAAATATGCTATCGACAATGATTGAAGTTATGAATATTTTATACAATATTATTTACTCAATATGATACAATTTAAAATAATTACACTTCTTACACTTCTGTACACACTTCCAATCCAGCTACATACCTAAAGATTAAAGGATAACGCTATAAAAGCAGAATAACTACTTAAGATGATTGAATTTGTTTTTTGAAAGCGTAGGGATTAGACACTGAGTAACATACCTTAGAGAAAGAATATCAAGTGATATCTTCTTATGCTCTATGATAACTCTCCGTAGTAGCATTTGTTCTATTCCAAGCAAAGAATCGAAGTACAGTATGTTTGGAAACGTTGTCAGTTCGACTTAAAGAATACAATGTTGAGGTGCGAATCATAATGTAAAAATGGATTCAACTAATAAAAACTTCAATTTTGAAGTAATATAAGACTAATTATTGAACTTCATCGAACAAGTATTAGGAATTGTTGAAATTCCATCATTCAAACTCAAATAAATATCAATACGGAAGTGAGAAACTGTAAAGGTACGTACAGATATACGCGCCGCGAACTTGAGCAATTCACTTTTAATCAGCTGATGCCAAGCTTTTTATAACTGTATCTTACCGTTTCTGTAAAAATACAGATATAGTCAGCTGATTAAAAGTGAATTGCATCAACTGATGCCAAGCTTTTTATAACTGTATCTTACCGTTTCTGTAAAAATACAGATATAGTCAGCTGATTAATAGTGAATTGCTCATGTTCGCGGCGCGTATATCTGTACGCACCTTTACACTCTCAAATCTAGCTTTCTTCAAACCTTCCATCTCTTTATCAACTTGAATCTTCTATCCGTTTTTTTGTTTGTCTTTAGCCAAAAAATTGTTGAATGAATTCCGCGTCTATTAGAATTGTTTCTATTTCATTTATTTTCTTTCCCTCGGTCTTTTTCTCTATATTATTCTTCTCAACCTAACATACTATTTTCTCGGAAAGCGGTATCAGAAATTTATGAAAACATTGCGATTTTACATTCCTCTTGATTGTCCCAATCCATTTCTTCTACAACTCTTTCTTTAAGCTCAGATAGACTTGATGTGACCTCTTCCTTAAGAAGTGAACCAACTTGCAACCGCAACATAAGACTTTCTTAGCTGACATTATCATTTCCAAAAACTAAACCAGAAATCTTGAAAGCAAATAAATTTTATTACAAATCTGGCTAGTTACATTAGTTCCTTCATCGGACCTCCATTCAGCTATACTCTGTACAGAATTACTTCTGACTTGGGATGGACATACGCAGCAGAGAAAGCATACAGCGGGAGGGATACAGAGGCGCGATGTTGCCGTTTTGAAGCGGCCAGCGATCTCCAACTTCTAGTGACTGTTCATTTGTGCTCATGCTACACATGCGAAGTATCCTGTCTGAAAGCGGTCAGACGACTGACAAATTGGCAACTGCGCTTCCACCTATTACTCTATTAATCACTGTAATTGGCCGATCTACCTCCATTTCTCTGCGCTGCATATTCCTCCAAGTCTGAAGTAAATTTGCACGGACTATAGAAACAAAACTTTCTCGACTAACGTTACTCGACACTACACTTCTCTCTGATTTCCCTTGTCCCTTTTTATAATCTTCAGCTTGAAACAGATTACTATATTTAAAATAAAACAGGAAATCTTGAAAACATGATATTACAAATATCGTTAGTTACTTCAGTCCCTTCCAATCTCATTTAGAAACAAAAACGTTCTCGACTAACGTTACTCGACACTATGATTTCCCTTGTCCCTTTTTATAATCTTCAACTTGAAACAGATTACTATATTCAAAACAAAACAGGAAATCTTGAAAACTGAGATAAAATGATATTACAAGTCTCGCTAGTTACTTTACTCCCTTCCATCCTTATTTAAAAACAAAACACTCCCCTAGCAACACCACATGACACACACTTCTCCCTGATTTCCCAGTCCCTTTCATCATCTTCAGCTTTAACAGAATATTATTTTCAAACAAAACCTCTAATTATGGAAAATATAATAGCATGATATTACAAATCTTCCTAGTTAATCCCTTCCATCCTCAGCTATGAATGAGGCATTTCACGAGTAACATTACATGATAACCCCCTTATTCTCTTAGTTCCTTCAAATCCTTTCCTTCAGTCGCTTTAATTCCTTCAATTCCTTTAATCCCTTTGATCACTTTGATCATCTTCTGCTGAAACAAATATTATTATTATGTTCAGAACCAAAATAATGAATCTTGAAAACTATAACATGATATTACATACAAATCTCCCTATTTAGTCCCTTACATCCTCATCTAGAAACAAAACACATTCGACGAGCAACATTACATGACACAGCACTTTTCCCTGATTTTCTTAGTTCCTTTCATCGGACCCTTCTTTTCGAGTTGCAACGAGATGTTACGATTCTTCTCGAGGTTGAGCAGTTCCTGAAAGAGTTCCTTGACGTTGTGGTTGGTCTTGGCAGAGGTCTCCATGAAGTGACACCCCCACCGGCCCGCCTCCGCTTCGCCCTCCGTGGCGGGCACTTCGCGGTTCTCGTTTTCGTCGCATTTGTTGCCGACCAACATGACGGGGATTGACTGCAGCTCGTTGGGGCCCTTCGTCTCTCGGATCACCTGAGGACGAAAATTATGCATTTAGTAAAAATTCTCACTAGACTATAAAACGATTTGAAACTTGGATTTAATATCAGTCAAGAGTTTGCCCATCCGACAGGGAAAAGAGATATAGGTAGACCTCGTGAAAGATGGCAATAAAATATGCAATAGAATATACATGATGCTACAAATATCGTTAGTCCATTACATCCTCAGTTTGATTTTCCTAGTCCCTTTCATCACCTTCAGCTTAAACAGAGCATTATTTTCTGTAAATAAGTAAGTACCCTTATTGTTTTTCGTTATCTTTGTTTGTAATGTTTTTTGGAAAATAAAGTTCATTATAATAATTCATTCATTAATAGTTCATTCAATATGTAATAGATGCTAAAAGAATCAAATTTTAATTTTAGATTTACTGTATAATATATTGGATTTAATCGAAACTGTTGTGAGTCGGAACAGAAGAGCCTGAACCTTGAATGGAAGAAGAAGAGAAGAACTTCAAAGTCGCTAAGGTCAAGTGAACCATAATGAAAACAACACAACTGTAATTTTCAAGTGATTCAGTTAGAAAAATATTGTATGAATCACTGAGGTAGATGCAGAACTCACACTCACGCGACTCAGGTCGAGAAGAGACTCGACTCTAGTCGAGAGCATGTGTTTTAAAAATGGTGACGTCGCGGAGACTAGAATCGAATGGTCTGAGTGTCACCATTTGGAAACACATGCTCCCCACTAGAGTCCAGTCTCTTCTCAACCTGAGTCGCCTAAGTGTGAGTTGAGCCTCAACTCATCGTTGACTAACTTTATACAGAGTAAAGGCCTACAGAATAATGCCTTATGCACACTATTGCGATTTGCATAACGGCGACGGAAGCGGGGAGAATTTTCAAGCCGTGTTTGGAAGGTTGAAATCGTCGCTGTTGTTGTTGTGCGAATCTTGGTGGTGTGAACAAGGTTTAAAAAGGGTTCGCCCCAAGGAGAATTTATTGAATTGTAGAAAAATGGATGGCTCATGAAGCTAAATTTTCTTCGAGATACGACTAGTTTCAGGTATTTATCCCATCATTGATTGTCAGAAAGGTGCAAGTTGTCTATTTTTTGACAACTTTTATTCTTGTCCGGTTTTATTTGAATGGTAGAAAAATATTCCTCAGCCTAAACTGCTTAACGTTTAACCTGCAGGTCAGTGATTCTCCCACTAGTTCTGTGATACGTTTGGGTGCATTTCAATTCCGTTCGTGTCATGTGATTTTACATGCCAATATTTGAATAACAATACACTGTCTTAAAACCTTTGTCATCGAAAATAAAAAGGTCCACTCTTGTGGATGATGGAGAAATACAGCATTACAATAAGCGTCCATCTGCCTGCATATCCCTACAGTCCCAGTGCGGATCTTAGATATTTCAAGTGATGTCTGATGTCACAAAAACATCAGAGATTCATAAACCTCCATTAACCCCAGTGACTGTTCACTATAGTGCCTGAGTTCTCTCACTATTCCTGTAGTTCTCTTGGGTGAATTTTGAATAACTTTTGATGTCACAAAAAGGTCAGGGATTCATAACCCTTCATGAACACCAGTGATTCTCCAACTCATTCTATAATGCTTTAAGGTACATTCCAAGTTTCCAAATAACCTTTAATGTCATAAAAACATCAAAGATTCATAAACCTCCATTAACCGCAGTGACTCTCTCACTATTCCTGTAGTTCCCTTGGCTACATTTCAAGTAACTGTTGATGTCACAAAAGATCAGGGATTCGTAACCCTCCACGAACCACAGTGATTCTCTCACTCATTCTAAAGTGCTTTCAGGTACATTTCAAGTAACCTTTGATGTTAAAAAAACATCAGAGACTCATGAACCTCCATGAATCCCAGTCTCTTACAATTTCTGTAGTTCTCCTGGTTGAATTTTGATGATGAATTAGTTCTTTTAGGTGAATTTCAAGTGAGTTTTGATGATGAACTAGTTTACCTCCCAGATGGGCCTGAGCTCCTCGAGAGACTGCCGTGACGTGCCTCTTACTATATCTGTAGCTCTTTTGGATGAATATTTCAAGTGAATTTTGTTGATGAATGGGCTTTTTCAGTTGAATTTCAAGTGAATTTTGATAATGAATAAGTTTTTTTAGGTGTATTTCAAGTGAGTTTTGATGATTTAGGATATTACGCTACAAGCACAGAAAGTTAATGTTTACGGTATGAGGATAGTTTCCCGAATATGTTATGATACGGGAATATGTTATCCGAATACTGTAAACACCTTTCTGAGAGAGTCGCGTACGATAATTTTCGCCACACTACAGGTATAGCTGACGCCAAAAGTTAGGCGGTTTCGTGGGTCTCTTGTGCGTTCCAACAGCTGATGTTGTCAAGTAGACTTGTCATCTAGCTTGGCTTAGGTGATGACTTTCAAATCAAAAGATACAATAAATAGATGCATTGCATCAGCTGTGAGTAGGTTACACCATGTGACCCACGAAGCCACCTAACTTTTTGGCATCAGCTATATAAGAATAATAAATTGAATAAGAATGTATTATGAGGGGGGGGGGAAACTTTGATGTCTCATATCTCAAGAACCAGAAGTCGTAGGGTACTCAAAGTGGGGTGGAAATTTCCGATCTTACCCTCCTGAACACAATGTGCCATATACAGTTTTCCAAACACATTTTCAAAAATTTTCAAAAAGCGGCCGGAAAGGGTACTCTTTCCGGCCTTAGCCGGAAAGAAACCTGTTCTGACGTCAGACGAGAGTCGTCTGCAAACAATGTCTTTCATATGTAGGGACTGGAAAACAGCTGCTTTCTGTGCAGTAAGGCGAAAAACTAGTTTACCTCCCTGATGGGCCTGAGCTTCGCGAGATATTGCCAAGACGTGTGTCTTACTTTAGACATTATTTGGCTATTTAGCCCATCATCAATTTATTATTCAGGCTGTGGAAATTCTTCTTCCTGGAGAAGAACTTCCTCACCGGAGAGAACAGATGACTTGCTACTGATAATCTCAAGGAGAAAGGAGACCTTCAGCCAATTCTCCATATTAATTTAAATGTAATTTATGTAGCATAATGTAAAGTTCCTAATTATTATTATTTGAATCTTAAAACAAAGTTCCTATTGTTTTGAACGTTCTACTGAGAGTGTATTGCCTACAATTCCATATTATGATGTCCACCAGCAGCCTCACAGGACGATCACCATACGTAGGCGTGAGTGAATAATATATTATCAAGTCCTGATCAGGCACAAGTGCCATAATATAGTGCGCGAAAAGGCCAAAATCAATAGTGCATTATCAAATATCTTTACGATTAATTAAAAACCTATTGAAATTTGTAAAGATCGTTCAAAAATCATCACATGAACTCAAATACTTTTCATGCAGAAATTGCTAATAGTATTAATAAGAAAGTTGTCTCTCAAACTGAACCCAATTTATATAATGTTATCCTGCACTAATTTCAAACTCTTGATAATTATATCAAAATGAATATTTGTTCAACGAATTATATTTTGTTTACGTTTATGTTTATACTATGAACTACTCCACTATCATGTTTTTTTTTCTTTTTCTTTTTTGAAAGTGTATGCTAATTTTTTGTTTGAAGTGTTTGCTAAATTTTTTTGTTTCTACAGTTACTTTTTTTCTAGTTTTCTCAAATTGGAGTGCTTACTGAATGCTCGTTGCTAGCGCACAAACTTTGTTTTGCTTGCAACGCCAATATTATATATTTTATTATTAATCAGTTTCAATAAAAGCTTATGTATTTCTGTTAGTAAATTTCTAATGTATGAAATTGAATTTTGTTTTCCATGTTATGTGAATTATTTATATGAATTTGGCAATAAATTTGATTTGATTTGATTTGAAAGACTTTATTTCATTATTCCAAATGAATGATCAATAGTATCATAAATTTGATTCTGTTTGTTTGTATCATCTTTTCAAGTGTTAATTTATTAATAAAATTCCAATTATTGTTCAAAATCAGTCGTTCTAAATTTCTATTCCTTGCTTGGAACTGTTATATTATAAGTTATCTTTCAGGTTCTTCAGTTTGCAAATCAAGATTAATTTATTATAATATCAATCACATACAGAAGAACCTGACCTCCCCTATCGCCCTCATAGATCACAAAAAATTCTAGGTTTATGTGAGCGAAGGTGGATGTGCTTCTCCTGTTGTGATCCTCTCAAGTCAACAAAAGCCTACATATTCTGGAGCAAAAAAGGGAAGGATCATAACAAAATACCTGTAGTTCTTTTGGATGAACTTCAAGTGAATTTTGTTGATGAATTAGTTCTTTTGGGTGAATTTCAAGTGAATTTTGATAATGAATTAGTTCTCTTGACTGAATTTCAAGTGAGGTTTGTTGATGAACTAGTTTACCTCCCATATGGGCCTGAGCTCCTCGAGAGACTGCCGCGACGTCGCTCTTATTATGGACGTACGCGTCTCTTACTATATCTGTAGCTCTTTTGGATGAATATTTCAAGTGATTTTTGATGATGAAGGAGCTCTTTTGAGTGAATTTCAAGTGTATTTTGATAATGAATTAGTTCTTTTAGGTGAATTTCAAGTGAATTTTGATGATGAACTTTAATTCTTTTAGGTGAATTTCAAGTGTATTTTGATAATGAATTAGTTCTCTTGGGTGAATTTCAAGTGAGGTTTGTTGATGAACTAGTTTACCTCCCATATGGGCCTGAGCTCCTCGAGAGACTGCCGCGACGTCGCTCTTATTATGGACGTACGCGTCTCTTACTATATCTGTAGCTCTTTTGGATGAATATTTCAAGTGATTTTTGATGAAGAAGGAGCTCTTTTGAGTGAATTTCAAGTGTATTTTGATAATGAATTAGTTCTTTTAGGTGAATTTCAAGTGAATTTTGATGATGAACTTTAATTCTTTTAGGTGAATTTCGAGTGTATTTTGATAATGTATTAGTTCTTTTGAGTGTATTCCAAGTGAGTTTTATTGATGAACTAGTTTACCTCCCAGATGGGTTTGAGCTCCTCAAGTGACTGCCGTGACGTGCTCTTAATATAGACGTGTGTGTCTCTTACTATTCCTCTATTCTTTTGGATGAACTTCAAGAGTCTTTATAATGAATTAGTTCTTTTAGGTGAATTTCAAGTGAATTTCGATGATGAATTAGTTCTTTTAGGTGAATTTCAAGTGAATTTCGATGATGAATTAGTTCTTTTAGGTGAATTTCAAGTGAATTTCGATGATGAATTAGTTCTTTTAGGTGAATTTCAAGTGAATTTTGATGATGAACTAATTCTTTTAGATGAATTTCGAGTGAATTTTGATGATGAACTAATTCTTTTAGATGAATTTCGAGTGAATTTTGATGATGAACTAATTCTTTTAGATGAATTTTGAGTGTATTTTGATAATGTATTAGTTCTTTTGAGTGAATTTCAAGTAAGTTTTGATGATGAACTAGTTTACCTCCCAGATGGGCCTGAGCTCCTCGAGTGACTGCCGTGACGTGCACGAGTAGACGAGGATGAAGGCGTGACCCTTGGATATGGACAGCCGCTGCATGGCAGGAAACTGGTGCGAACCAGTTGTGTCTGTGATCTGCAGCGTGCAGATGTTCTTGTTGCATGATATCACCTGGAAAAACACACGTTTATATTTAGAATATTGCAATTGAAAACCATCATAGCACATGGAAGGCAATTAGAATTGCAACTGGAGGTCGGGATCACCTGCATAACGATCAATTCCTATCAGAATCGTAATTGAATACCATGATAACTGGAATTCATTCTAGTTCCAATTCTGTTGTATTAAATCACCTGCAAAACCACACATCCTATTCATATTTTGAATTGGAAACCATGATAAAACATACATTGGGCCCGTTCTGTGTACATGGAATGTGGTAAATTGTCCGATTCACACTTTACCAAGTAAAAAGTTCCGCGTTTCATGGGAGGAATTTTGACAGATTCTGTTCCAGAAACCTGTTCCAGTTCCAACTTTCTGCCCCACAGTCGAAGTGTGGTGAATTGTCCGACCTGGTACAGTTCCAACTATCTGAGCTCTCATTGGTCGATTATTGTAGTCTGCTTGCTTCTCTGCGCATGCTGATAGTTTGTTAATCATAGCATAGCATAGAATACATAACCAACAATATGATGTTTGATAACCATTCATTAAATGAATTTTTCTCGATAGAATATTTGAGAGTAATGGAATAAAAGAAATTTACACTTTTCTAGACGGTAGGTTTGTAAAACAGCCTTTCTTCATCCACGCAGCTAGTAAACGACACATTTTAGTGTAAATCAACTTTATATGTGCGCGCCAAAAGCTTGAGCCAACGATTTTGAAATGGCGTTCCATGGGAACATTTTGCACTAGCCACGTGATGGAACAATTTACGATTGGAACTGGAACAATTTACTGTACACAGAACGTACACATTGTGCCCTGGTTGCTCGAGATTGAAAGTTAAGAGACTGCTGTGCAACCGGGTGTTGATCTATAAAGGTGCGTGCAAATATACGCGCCGCGAACATGAGCAATTCATTTTTAATCAACTGACTATATCTGTATTTTTACAGAAACGGTAAGATACAGATATAAAAAGCTTGGCATCAGCTGATTAAAAGTGAATGGCTCATGTTCGCGGCGCTTATATCTGTACGCACCTTTAGAATTGCAACTGGAAGTCTTGATATCACCTGCAAAACCACCCATTTCTATTAGAATTGCAATTGAAATTATGAAAACACTCGTAAAACATCATATAATATATTGTAATTCATTCTATTTTTCATTATGTTGAATTATATCACATGAAAAACCACCCATTTTTCAAACAGAATTGAAATTAAAAACCATGATAGCACATGCAAAGCAACATTAATCTATAATGCCGCCTCCATGCTCTTGCCAAGTGCTTGAAAATGTTGAAGAGCGCGAGATTGTGGATAGCTACTCTGCCACCGCTCGCCTTACTCAATGTACATTCTATACTCTCTGCCTTCACTCCGCCCGTATGGATGTATAGAAAAATAGATCTCTATATTTATACATACATGTAAACATAGATGTATTTGACTCTGGCATTAGAATTGCACGAAAACGACTTGATGTTGACAAAACCACTAACATATTAAAACAATTTGAGGAAATAATATCGATTTTTCATGAATTAGTGAGTTTGACAATAGAAGAAGAAGGAGAAAGTTCATTTTCTCACGCATGAGATGGAACTCATGTGGGCAGCACCAACAAAAAAACAATTGAATTACAAATAGTTTTCAATCAATATTGATATCAACCACAAAATTACATTAAATAATTAGTACTGAAACTGGAAGTCGTGATATCACCTGCACAATAATGTTCTCCCAAATAGAATCGAAATAATAATATGAAAACAATGAATCACAGTCATGTAGAACAATCATAACGCATGTCTTATCAGATTTCCAAGTAAGACTTTGAATCTCCTGTAGAACAGTGGCAGGATCCCTATTAGAATTCCAATGGATATAATGAAAACCATGAATCACTTGCAAAACAGTACATTGTCTATTAGAATTTCAAGTTAAAAACAGGCTACAGTATTATGGAAACAATAAACCAAACGTAGAATAGCGCATGTCTTATTGGATTTTCAAGTAAGACTTTGAATCTCCTGTAGAACAGTGGCAGGATCCCTAGCAGAATTCTAATAGATATAATGAAAACCATAAATCACTTGTAAAACAGCACATTGTATATTTGAATTTCAAGTTGAAAACAGGCTACATTTTTCAATGGCTGACATAAGCCCCTTAATCACAGAGCCGAAATTATTATAAATATACTGCACTACAACAAATCTCCTATTAGGAAAGTAATAGAAAGCCAAACTGAGAAGTCAATACTGAATCTGTATGCCAAATTGAAAGTCATCTTCTACAAAACAGCTCATTATAACCTAGCTACATTTGGACTGTTGTATAAATTGGAATTGGAACCGTTTGGGAGGAAGCCTGTGGTACATTTCTGTAAGTTGTGTATTATTGAATTATTGAATTATGTTTCTGAATTATTGAATTTAATTATCTACTAGAATGATTGCAGTTGTAGGCATTTGAAAAATGTGTATGTTTCTATTGTGCATCATCCTGGCTTGAAACTAATTCTTTTTGATCTTTGTTCGAGAAAAACAATTTAGTAAACTGGAATTGAGAAGTTAATAGCTTTCAATTATTCACTCTGCTCTCTTTTATAAATATGATTGATATTATCTAATCAGACATCTACAATTCAATTATAAATTGCGATTATTAAACCATTCATTCATTTCATCCCTCTCAATTTTCCAACAATTTCTCGGAAACTCTGCTGTGAAATTTATTGTTCCAAAAATAGAATATTTTACTGAGAATCTCCTTGAATGGAAAATAGGATGAAGAAAACTCTCATAAGCGAGAGAAAAATGTTTTACTACGGAACAGGAGTGTTTTCAACGAAGATTTATTTCTCAGAAATGAATGAAGTTCTAAATATAGCAAGCAGTCGGGGTTGGGGTGGAGGAGGAAACAGAAAATACAACTTTTGAGCTATGATGTTGAGAAAATTGATTTTCTGACAACAAACTCCATGCTTTCATTTCATCTCTCGCTTGGTCACTCATTTCCTATCACCCTCCCTTCCTCTTCTTCTGTCTCTTCTTCTTCTACTTCTTCTTCTTCTTCTTCTCTTCTTCTTCTTCTCTTCTTCTTCTTCTCTTCTTCTTCTTCTTCTTCTTCTTCCTCTTATTCTTCTTCCTCTTCTTCTTCTTCCTCTTCCTCTTCCTCTTCCTCTTTCTCTTCCTCTTCCTCTTCCTATTTCTCTTCCTCTTTCTCTTTCTCTTTCTCTTTCTCTCTCTCTCTCTTCCTTTGCCTCTTCCTCCTCTTCTTCTTCCTTTCTACCAACTCTACTGACGTCAAAGAGAGAGAGAGAGAGAGTGAGAGAGAGAGAAAGAGCAATTTGTCACATGAATATTGTGCTGAAGCTCTCTGCAGATGGACGGTCGCAAGATTGCTCGTATTACGTGTTATTATTATCATCATCGTTTTCAAGAAATTAATCAAAATTCATACGAACACTCCCCAGTTTTGCCATAGAATAAGGTCAGATATTAATTGAAACAAGGCTCTGTGACCTAATTACAACGAGCTACGGTCAACTCATGTTTTTGTTTTAGAGTTGGAGAGGAAGGAGAAGAAGAAGAAGAAAAGAAGAAGAAGAAAAAGAAAAAGAAAAAGAAGAAGAAGAAGAAAAAGAAAAAGAAAAAGAAGAAGAAGAAGAAAAAGAAAAAGAATTTTAGACAGAATGCAGTATAGTCCGGGTCCTGCTGCTTTGCCTATCGGCGGAGGGTCACTAGACAACAATACTTCCCGTTCAGAAACATCGAACATTTTCTAAAATGTATCTTCCCATAAGCAACAGATGCTCTTTTGTATCTTCTCAAAAGCAACGTGTTGCATCCGAGAAGATACACCAGGAGTTTTTGGAGTTAGGTCCTTTTAGCACAACACAGTACACAGTCCGGCTGCTGTAGCTTTGCCTACCAGCTTATACTCTGTGCAGAATTACTTCAGACTTGGGATGGACATGCGCAGCAGAGAAAGCACACAGCGGGAGGGATACAGAGGCGCGATGTTGCCGTTTTGAAGCGGCCAGCGATCTCCAACTTCTAGTGACTGTACATGTTCATGCTACAAATGCGTGGTTTCCAGTCTGAAAGCGGTCAGACGACTGACAAATTGGCAACTGCGCTTCTACCTATGACTCTGTTAAACACTGTAATTGGCTGATCTCTCTCCATATCTCTGCCCTGCATATTCCTCCAAGTCTGAAGTAAATTTGTACGGACTATAGTGTTCCATTATGGATAAAATATAACTATATCTCATTAAAACAGTATGAGCGATCAAATATGCGTTTAGTTGGTGAGTGAGACATTTTTTGGGACATTTTCTGTCATAACATATTATTATTAATAAAGAATCTTACGAATCTCTTGTAAGAATAAAATATGGGAATTATCGACTATTCAATTGAATTAATTGAATTATCTTGTGATTTTTATTAGATATGGACTTGATATTTTTCCTATTTTGATGTTACCTTTTTATAGCCTAATTATGTAAATTTAGACAGGGTCATGTTTCAACCCATTACTTTATTTATATATATATAAAAGCGAAATGGCACTCACTCACTGACTGACTGACTGACTCACTCACTCACTCACTCACTCACTCACTCGCAGAACTAAAAATCTACCGGACCAAAAACGTTCAAATTTGGTAGGCATGTTCAGTTGGCCCTTTAGAGGCGCACTAAGAAATCTTTTGGCAATATTTTAACTCTAAGGGTGGTTTTTAAGGGTTTAAAGTTCGTCTATTAGCATGTATATTATTCTTATTCCAATCTTTTAATTATAATTGAAAAATGTCCATACCATATGTTAATATATAGAACTATAATCTAGAGAGAGTACCTCTTCGAAACAGTTGTTAACTGGTAACTAAATTAATAATTTTGTCAGGTTGGCATTAAGTTGAGTTGCCTTTGTTAGGTTGGCACCAAGTTGAAGATTGAAATGCATTTATCGCGGAAAATTTGATTGGGCACTGCTACTTCAATCAGAGCTATTCCTGGGAATATTATATCGAATGATATGGCGAGCGAAGCGAGCCCGCTGATCTCATTTTCTTACGGGGGTCCAGGCTGGACGGGGGAGCCACCTGGCTAGACGGATATGGCGAGCGAAGCGAGCCTGACGGCTAGTATCTTTATAAAGTGACTTCACTTTATATCTTTAGATGTATGTTTTGTGTTTGGTATTGAATTTGAATTTCGAATTTGTTGTGTGTTGAATTAGAATTAGAATATGACGTTGTCTGTAACTATGATCAGTTTGATGACAATAAAATTATACTTATTTTTATTTATTTAGTGATTACCTGTCGATAGGTGTCCTCTATGGTGGGAATGTAGGACTCACGGAAAGTTCCCTTCACAAACCTGAGCACCAGGGAACTCTTTCCCACTCCCCCCGCCCCGAACACAACCACTCTGTAGTCATTACTCTGCTCTGGCATTCTGCTCCTCCAACCTGTAACCACAATCAATCAATCATTTAACCGCAATCAACATCAATTAACCACAATCAACATTATTTGATCGTCATCGAAAAAAGAGTAGACATTTAGCCACAATCAACATTATTTGATCGTCATTGAAAATAGAGTGGAATCAGCATTTAGAATGAGAACATTACTGAAAACTTGAGAATCATTATCAATATTTATAAAATTCTACTCAACTACAATCAATATTCAACTTCGATCAACAACGAGTAACTACAATCAATCAATTGATCGTAATCAAGAATCGAATAAAACTTGCATTTAGAATGAGAACATTAAGGTGCGTACAGATATACGCGCCGCGAACATGAGCAATTCACTTTTAATCAGCTGACTATATCTGTACTCTTACAGAAACGGTATAAGATATAGATATAAAAAGCTTGGCATCAGCTGATTGAAAGTGAATTACTCATGTTCGCGGCGCGAAAATCTGTACGCACCTTTACTGAAAACTTGTAAATCATTATCAATTTTCATTGAAGTTTACTCAAGCATGATAAATATTCAATCACGATCAACATTTAGTCACAGTAGAAGATTTTATCGCAATCAAAATCCAAATAAAAACAACATTGAATGAAAACATTACAGAAAACTTGAAACTCATTATCTATTTTCAACTTCAAACCTAATTCCTAAATTACAATCTATTCTAGAAACAGGAAGGAAAAGAGAAAGAGTGAGGGAGTGAGGAGGAGGAGGAGGAGAGAGAGTGATTAGAATGAAAACGTGAAACCTATGATCAATTCAATCTATTCTAGAGGATGGAAACAGGAAGAAAAAGAGAAAGAGAGAGTGAGAGAGTGGTAGTGGAGGAGGAGGTGGAGGAGTGAGAAAAAACACTTTGTAGAAACTGGTTATCGAGAGAGGCCAGGAAGAGAAAGACAGATTGAATGAAAAAAAGAAACCCATGATCAATCTTCAACTCCAAAGCAAACTCCTCCAAACTACAATTATACACAACCGATATTTCATCATAATCAACATTGAAACGCAATCAACAATATCATAACCAAAATCCAGCATGATAAAAAACAGTTGAAGTTATACCAAAACAGGATCATTGACAAATCCATAGTCGATGATTATATCAAACCCCTTTCCTCCAAATTTAATAATCAATATTTGATCATATTCCACAATTTATTGCTATGATCATTATCAACATTCAATCATTGTCAATTTCTAAATGAAAAATGAAAAATAGTCAAACTAAAGTATCGTGAGGAAAGTTTTCTTGTAAGCAGAAAAGAATAAGAAATCAGTTAAACTGAAAATCATGGTAAGATTCTACATAAAATCGCATTCCTCTAAAGTTCAGAACCATTCATTAAAGATGAAATTTTCATCACATCAAGCATTTATAATATTCTATCATAATCAACTGTGATAATAATTGAATGAATAGATGAATAAAGTCAATTGATCAATATAGTCTACACTGTGCAAATCCTATTTCTCATCAGTATTAATATGTTAATTATTTTGTTTATTGATTCTACAGACAAAAGAATAGAGTTCAAAGACAGAATGCAAAACATGATGTCATAATTGGAAAACTTAGGATTTCTCCAATCCTACTTAATCACTATTCTTCGAAAATTGCAAAATTTCTTACAAAAAAGTAACGAAATTAAACAGATTGTGTGGAAAATTCAACGTTTTTTAAAATTACAATACTGCACTCTATTTTCTCAATGATCAAAACCTCTGTATCTCCAGTTGTATGAAGGAAAAGAGAGACCTACAGACAGGACGTCTCCTTCTAGTTTTTTTTCTGTACAGAAGGGCTTGTCAACTACAGTGCAAAACGAATTAATTTAAAATGGATAGAACTGGGTCTGCAGGGTGGAACTATGTTACGTAAAAACTGTTGAATGTACGTTCTATGAAAGACAAAAAAAATCAAACAGAAAGTGTATTCTACTACTATGATATTATAAGATATGTACTATGCACTAGGTAATAGCACAGACAAAATTAAGGAGAAATGCTCTCTCCATATTTTCTCTATGATACTAGGTACTAGTATATGTATTTATCTATAGTATATTACTAGTCTAGTATAATAAAAGTACTACAAGTATGCTGATTGTTATATTGCAAGTTATACCAGGCTCTGTAAGGGTTGAATCCAATTAATTATGCATGGAATTATTGGACGGTGAAAATGTTTTTTTCATTCATCGATGCTATCAAAACGCGTCTACTAGATTTATAACAAAATCATAGTGCAAATACTTTTGTAGACAGGTCTATGTAGTAACAGGTCTCGATGTGTATTTTCCAGGCCTATTTTCTACATCTATCAATATAAGCTCTAATAAGGAAGTATCTGTATTGTTCAACTAAAAACATTTTCCCCAAATATTTAATTATCTTCGAGATACAGTGTCTGTAAAGGTGCGTACAGATTGACGCGCCGCGAACATGAGCAATTCACTTTTAATCAGCTGATGCCAAGCTTTTTATATCTATATCTTATACCGTTTCTGTGAAAATACAGATATAGTCAGCTGATTAAAAGTGAATTGCTCATGTTCGCGGTGCGTATATCTGTACGCACCTTTAGATAGCTAACTATTCTCTGTCCATTCTAAGTTATAGTCAAATCTAACTTTGCCTGATTGATTATCTAACATGCTTCGATCCCACAACTCTAACAATTCTCTAGCAAATTCTACCGAAACTCTGACAATATTGCATTCATTATTTCTAAAACAGTAATAACAGTCTCAGTAATAGAATTAATTACCTGATTGTACGAGATGTTTTATTCTATTTCATTGTATTTTATAGTAATGTTGTATTGTATACATAGTGAATATGTACCTTATCAATTAACAAACAAACCACAGTACAACAATCTATTTCAATAACTACATGTAATATGATTATCAATGATTTCGATGTATTCAATAATTGCATATATGAATGTGAAAAAATACGTACAAGAAGATTGTTATTTCTAATTTTGGTGGGAATAAATATATCTTATGATAGAGAACCTATTTTTAAGTTCTAAAAATTATAAAAATGAAATGTTCCCTACCTAATGACAAATCTTATTTTTTATGTGTAAATTTTTCCATTCAGGTTCCTGATAAGTACTTCCTGACTCGGGTTTCTCCTCTGTTTAGAGATTGTGAAGAATTTGTCTATTTATTCATTTTATAATGTACAAACAGTCATAACTATTTAAATGACAGGCTTATGCCAAATTGTTTTCTCATAGCACTTTAAATTTACGTGTCAAATATTCCAAAAATTCACAGTCCAAAAGACTCATTTCAGTATTTCATTTCAAATACTTCTACTCCATATTCCACACTGCTTCATTATATATTAATGTTCAGCACAGCCAAGACAACACACCTTGATTTGTAACTGAATGAATTCTTAGTTTTAGAATTGATGTAGTAAGTACTACAGTACTGCGCATGAAATATGAAAGCTGTAATTTTCTTCTAACGATTGAGTACACAGACAAATTTGTAATAGATAGAAATAATCTATTCACAATCTTTATAATAATAATGTGTCTCATTATAAATGTCATATTCTATACTATAATACATTAGAACTATTATCTGTACCCATTGTGATATATATGGACCTTGGATTGTTCTCAGTTTTTTTATCAAGATAGATTTTTTCAGGCAAATTAAAGGAGATGAGAATACTGTACGGATATCGCCTGTATTCATTCAAAAGAAAAAAAAATATTTTTCTGAGTTGTATTGAAGGTGATGTTGTGATAGGCATTCATATTGAATGAAAGCGATTTGTTATTGTCAATGTCACTAATTTATTTGAACAATTTGTAATACTAATTTTGTTACTTTTGAAAGTGCGAAACACTCGTAATATTAAGATCTTTTGTTTCATTGATCTTCTTGCGTAATACAGTTCATTTTGTAACAGTGAAATGTTTGTGTCATGTGTCATTTTATTCTACACCAATCATCCAAATTTCGTTTGCTACACCATTATCAATCACTATCAAACTGAAATCTTAAACATTGAGCAGCAGAATAGCAGAGTGTGCGTGAGAAGCGATACGATTGGCTGATAGCTGTTCACCAATCAAGGTTGAGAGAGCACTGTCATTGGCTGTGACTGGACATGTTATAGATACAGTCAAAAATAGGCGTGTCATAGTTAGAGGTGTCAAGTCTCAGCCAATGACAGTCGAGCTTGAACTTTATCGGTAAACAGCTAATAGCCAATTGTAGGGCTTAACCCACACTTTATATTTGCTGCCCTTTTGAATGATAACATTAGGGGTCAAACTTCATCGTTTCATGATAAAACATTACAGTAATACCTCAATTTTCGCATCTTCAATCACATATCCGTTCCATATTATTGTGAAAAATCCAGTCTGTAAGTTAATGTGATTCATTATGTTCTTTCACTCTCAAACTGAATTATTTTTGACACTAAATTGTAATTTTAATTTTGTTTTGTCAAATACATGAATTAAGGAATCTGAGAATGAATCTTGAGATAGATTCTATCTGTGATACGTGGATAAGGTGTGTGTGTGTGAGAGAGAGACAGCGATAGATTTTCAAGATACAAGTAGAAGAGAGACAGAATGATAGATGTATAGACAGATTGACACTTATTCACTTGCCTCACTATCTCTCTGCCTCTGAGAGAGTTTCCGTCTCTCTGTCAGACAGAGATGAAATATGAAGGAGAAAGGAAGACAGAGAGCGAGAGAGAGAAAGAAAGGGATAGATTTTCAAGATACAAGTAGAAGAGAGACAGAATGACAGATATATAGACAGATTGGCACTTATTCACTTGCCTCGCTATCTCTCTGCCTCTGAGAGAGTGTCCGTCTCTCTGTCAGACAGAGATGAAATATGAAGGAGAAAGGAAGACAGAGAGAGCGTAAGAGAGAGAGAGAGTGAAGTTCATCCCTTGATACATAGTCTAGTAATGGCGTCACAAGGGAAATAAATTTAGCATGGTTATTTGTGTGACGCAATCCTGTACCATGTTACTGGTTACAGTGTTACATCACATGTGCTAATCTGGAGATGAGCTTGAAATACACTTTTGACAGTATTTTCCAGTACCTATCACTCTATTTAAAGGTCATAGCGTCATAACATGTTAGTAGACTTCTTGGTAAAGCTATATGCGTTCGAATCTGCATTGTATCTATTTTGAGAGATGTTTTGCCGTTTTGATTATGAAGAGTCATGTTCTTGGGAAAAAATGAGCAAACATTTTTCCGAGTATTGTGTTTGGGTAATAGAAATGATTTTGATAATACAATAGATAGATTGTAAGGGAATAAAGGATAAAACATCTTTTAAAATGGAACAAAACTTGGGGAGGAACCGTTTTGGGCTGTACCTGCTGATGTTCCTCCAATTATTTTAATCAATCATTGAATGTGACTGGACATGTTATAGATACAGTCAAAAATAGGCGTGTCATAGTTAGAGGTGTCAAGTCTCAGCCAATGACAGTCGAGCTTGAACTTTATCGGTAAACAGCTAATAGCCAATTGTAGGGCTTAACCCACACTTTATATTTGCTGCCCTTTTGAATGATAACATTAGGGGTCAAACTTCATCGTTTCATGATAAAACATTACAGTAATACCTCAATTTTCGCATCTTCAATCACATATCCGTTCCATATTATTGTGAAAAATCCAGTCTGTAAGTTAATGTGATTCATTATGTTCTTTCACTCTCAAACTGAATTATTTTTGACACTAAATTGTAATTTTAATTTTGTTTTGTCAAATACATGAATTAAGGAATCTGAGAATGAATCTTGAGATAGATTCTATCTGTGATACGTGGATAAGGTGTGTGTGTGTGAGAGAGAGACAGCGATAGATTTTCAAGATACAAGTAGAAGAGAGACAGAATGATAGATGTATAGACAGATTGACACTTATTCACTTGCCTCACTATCTCTCTTCCTCTGAGAGAGTTTCCGTCTCTCTGTTAGACAGAGATGAAATATGAAGGAGAAAGGAAGACAGAGAGCGAGAGAGAGAAAGAAAGGGATAGATTTTCAAGATACAAGTAGAAGAGAGACAGAATGACAGATATATAGACAGATTGGCACTTATTCACTTGCCTCGCTATCTCTCTGCCTCTGAGAGTGTCAGTCTCTCTGTCTGACAGAGATGAAATATGAAGGAGAAAGGAAGACAGAGAGAGCGTAAGAGAGAGAGAGAGTGAAGTTCATCCCTTGATACATAGTCTAGTAATGGCGTCACAAGGGAAATAAATTTAGCATGGTTATTTGTGTGACGCAATCCTGTACCATGTTACTGGTTACAGTGTTACATCACATGTGCTAATCTGGAGATGAGCTTGAAATACACTTTTGACAGTATTTTCCAGTACCTATCACTCTATTTAAAGGTCATAGCGTCATAACATGTTAGTAGACTTCTTGGTAAAGCTATATGCGTTCGAATCTGCATTGTATCTATTTTGAGAGATGTTTTGCCGTTTTGATTATGAAGAGTCATGTTCTTGGGAAAAAATGAGCAAACATTTTTCCGAGTATTGTGTTTGGGTAATAGAAATGATTTTGATAATAGAATACATAGATTGTAAGGGAATAAAGGATAAAAAATCTTTTAAAATGGAACAAAACTCGGGGAGGAACCGTTTTGGGCTGTACCTGTTGATGCTCCTCCAATTATTTTAATCAAGCATTGAATGTATGAATTAATAAAAGAGATGAAGAAAAGAATCGATGACAAACAGAGGAAAAATTAAGAGTACTTTTCTTATTGTGATAAAGAGAATGTTCTAGGGGATGAGAAGGGCATATTCTGTTGAATCTGAGTATTGAGCTTAAATAATGAGATTTATAATCTTAGAAAACCTACAGTTTTTGGAAGGCTTCTAACCACTTGAAGCCTATTGCATGTTAAAATACAAGCTAATAGTTTATACTTTAATATTCTAATAAAAAGCTGACGACTGATATTGTTGGTTTGTATCAATATTATATCATGCACCTGAGCCCAGAGGGAATGGAGAATGCAGTAATCCTATTATATTAAGCGAGCAATTTCTGTATATCTGTGAACATATTTACATTTGGTTATTTATATTTATTTTGGTTATATATGTCCAATGGATCTCGAAAACAGCTCTAACGATTTTCACGAAATTTGGAACCTTTTCGAAGGTCTATGATATAAAACTTCGATTGCACTAGGTCTCATCCCTGGGAAAACTCGCTGAACGACATTAAAAGGATAACTCATCCTTGGAAAAATAGCTGAGACTTTCGTCGTCTGTGGATGATAAAAAAGTGAGTGAGAGAGTGCGTCTGTAGAAAATCAAGATATCTCATCCCCGAAATTCATAATCTGACGTATAAACTGAAAATATAAACACGATCATTTTAGAGAATTGTGTTCTGTTTATCAATAAATAAAAATAACGAGCGAAGCTCGCATGATGCAGCTATATTTGAGCAGTATCTATAGTGGATCAGAATCAAATTCAGTGATGGAGTTTTCAATAGATATTTCTTCATAGAAAATATTATAGGACATCAGTATTACCATAGAGAAACAATAGCGTAAGTAGATATCCCATGGTATAGGGAATTTATGTCGCAACTTTTACTGTTATCTCAAGCCGATTACTGTCGATTATTGTCAATTTTTACTGTTTTGTTGGGGTGAGAGTGTATCAACAGCACAATTTGAGAGACTACCAGCGTCACACAGTTGCATGGGGAAAGAACTACGTGAACTATCGGCTTAGGATAACAGTAAAAGTTGCGACAAAAACGCCCTATACCATGGGATATCTACTTATGCTATCGTTTCTCTATGGTATCACCCTATCATTATCAAGAATAAATTGATTTTGACGATTGACTAATTAGACTACAACCACTCATTATTATCTCATTTGAATATTTACTGTCTTTGTGAATAGGCTAGATCGTATTGGAATGGCTACTCGTATTTACATAGAAATAAGAAAACAAAGAACCGGAACCCTGTTTTCAACTTTAATTCATATTGAATGAAAAAGACTAAGAAATTGTCAAAAAACCACTGATTTTTTGATAATTAGAAAGACCGGTTTCGGTTATTACACCATTGTCAATCTCTGATAAACTGAGAGTTTACTGTCTTTGTCGGTGAGAGTTTATCAGAGATTGACAATGGTGTAATAACCGAAACCGGTCTTTCTAATTATCAATAAATCAGTGGTTTTTTGACAATTTCTTAGTCTTTTTCATTCAATATGAATAATTACCACAATATCAACTTCTCAACTACACAAAAAGTTAATTCATATTCCTACTTGAATATAGGATTTCAGAAGATCAAAATATCTCCCAACTTCCCGATTTTCTCACACTGGCAACAAACTCAAACATGAGCTGTAAAATACACTCGCCGTAAGAAGCTTTCCCAGTCCCGATGGTTGACTAAAGAAAGGGTGCTGCTATAATACACAACATGCATGTATGGCATCACAAATGTAATCTGGGTTAAGCCCTGATCGTGAGATTCACTGTAAACTGTCACCATCCCTTATGAATATAATATTAACGCTTCCCATTCAAACAATGCTGACAGTATAAGTGAATTTACTCATAGTGAAATTCACTCCAAACTGTCAGTATTCCTGATTAATAGCATCAATGCTTCCCATTCAAACAATACTGACAGTTCGAGGTGAATCTAACCGTAGTGAGATTCACTTTAAACTGACAGTATTCCTCATAAATAGCATCAATGCTGACCCATTCAAACAATGCTGACAGTATAAGTGAATTTACTCATAGTGAGATTCACTCCATACTGTCAGTATTCCTCATAAATAGCATCAATGCTTCCCATTCAAACAATACTGACAGTTTTAAGTGAATCTAACCAAAGTGAGATAACTTATTAACTGTCAGCATTCCTTATAAATAACAGCAGCTACTAACATTCATACAATGCTGTCAGTTTGAAGTGAAACACACTAGATTAAATCCAAGCCTCGAGGTTGATGCCATTATTGTTAGAAGGGCTAATGATTCGAGTTGCGACGATTAACAGACTATTTGAACAAGCTCGTTGATAGTCTATCTACATAATATTTGGACAATTTGAGACAAATCTAGGAAATTGAAGAAGTTTTAGGCAATAGCCTGTTTTTTCTTTTCCGACTACTGTATCAATTACTCTATTTAATGAATGAATAAATATAGTATATTTTGCACCTAGAGCAGAAAATGATATTTTTCCGGCTCGAAATCGGTTTTCAAGTCCGAGGCCGTAGGCCGAGGACTAGAAAAGATTGAGAGCCGGAAAAACATTTTTGCCCGTGGTGCGAACGATATTTTTCGCCACACTACAGGTATTGCTGACAAAATGAATAAAGAATACTTGTTATCATACCTATCTCTTGATTTTAGTGGTAGAAGATTTACAGTCAGGATTTCAGATTCTTTTAAAATTCCACTTGGAATATCACAGGCGTCATCATCTTCAAGCATTTTTGAAAATTTGGAATGCGCTAATCAACAATAAATAATTGGATAAAAATGGTTGTGAAGCGAATACTGAATTAGTTTGATTCGAAACTCGAACTGAAATCATGGCGACTTTGATGAAGAAAGTGGACACTCGCCCGATCTAGCGGATGACTTATTAACTACAGACATCTAAGCGGCCGGAAACAGACCACTTTCTCGCCTAGACCGGAAAAGAAACCTGTTTCTTACGTCAGACGAGAGTCGTCTGCAAACAAGGTCTTTCAGATCTACGTAGGGACTCGAAAACAGCTGCTTTCTGTGCAGTGTGGCGAAAAATAAATATCTTGGCTGGGAAGGCTTAATTTTAACGGTTTAATAGTCATAAAAGTGTTCCAGAAGAGAGGAGACTATAAAAATATAGAGAGGAGACCAACTTCAAGAGCTTATAAATGGGGCAGGAGTGACGATTTGTCAAGGACCTTGTAATGTGGGTTGAAGTGAGAATTAGGTCAGAACTATATACTATACTACTATATCGTCAGATAGTTTGTGTTTTGGGGTCAAAGCATAGTGGAGCTGAGAAGGTGGAGGGGGGGTAGCGGAGAAGGTAGCTGAGAGTCTTCAAAGGATGCATGTACTATATTTGAACTTCCTCACTTCCTTCTACCTTCTACCCTATCTTCGCCGCTCAACTAATGTTTATCAGGTACTGGCAAGTAGGTACCGTACTATATTCAAATATCGTTTGCTTCCGTGTGCCTTCTTACCTATCTTCGCCGTTCCACCGTTGTTAATTACTGAATTTTAAACGAGAATCTTACTGAAGAAGATGATGAGAAGCATCGATTAATTGCATATCCTATTATATTAAGCGAGCAATTTCTGTATTTATATATCTGGTTATTTTTATATCTGGCTATTTTTATATCTGGTTATTTTTATATCTGGCTATTTTAATAACTGGTTATTTATGTTTCACGGATCTCGAAAGCGGCTCTAACGATTTTTACGAAATTTGGAACATAGTAGGTTTATGATATATTCGATTGCACTAGGTCTCATTCTTTGGAAAACTCTCTGAACGACATTAAAAGGATAATTGATCCTTGGGAAAACAGATTATAATTTCGTCGCCTCTCGATAACAGAAGATGCGTGTGCTTGTGTGGGAGAGACAGAATTATTATTTCCAGCTTTGTAATCATAATCAATCAGCGAGAAATTTTATCTAGCTAGACAATATTTTTAATCGATTTGATCAACATAATCTGATTTGTTGACATAAAATGATAATCCTCCTAGACTAGAGTATATCATAATTTTCAAAACTAATCATTATTTGACAATTTCAAGTGATTAGTGAGTGCTATTTTGTTATTAAATTTGGTTTGTATATATTCTAAATTATAATTTTTTTGTTTTCAAATGTTTGAACAGAAAATAGAACCTGAATTCAAGTGTATGGAACACAACCTTTTTCTGGACCATTTATAGTGTATAAATCAAAATTTGGGAAAGAGACACTTTTGTGCCTGTACTTTCCGAATCATTTTAAAGAATT
This sequence comes from Nilaparvata lugens, assembly GCF_014356525.2. Taxonomy (NCBI): domain Eukaryota; kingdom Metazoa; phylum Arthropoda; class Insecta; order Hemiptera; family Delphacidae; genus Nilaparvata; species Nilaparvata lugens. The sequence goes on from NC_052516.1 coordinate 16,059,462, forward strand.
GTGTTGGGTTTATCAAAAGTCAATAAATTAATAACGAGCGAAGCTTGGTGCCCCGATATTCAATTATTATAGTAGGTATCCTGCAACTTTAGTAGACAGATGTCTACTAATTTTGGGTATCCTGTAGTTTTTTCAATGAATAAAATGATAACTTACACAATGACAATGAATATAAGCTGTGATAAGTTCCAAATATTGTGGGTTTGTATTTTCGGTCTCAAAATGTTATACTTTCAAAGTTTGGAGTTTTCTGTATATTTGTAATTGATTTGATTCAATTTAGAAGTATTTTTTCAATTTAAAAATGATTTTTGTGTGTTTCGAATTGTAAATTGAGTGTGTAATAGAAGAATGTAGAAGTGACACATAACCTAGCTACGTTTGGACTGTTGTATAAATTAAAATCGGAACCGTTTTGGGAGTGCATAAGCCAGTGGTACTTTTCTGTGAGTTATGTAGTTCTGAATGATTAAATAAATAAATATGAATGTGAGAGCACTCCCAGATGGTATAGTGTTGTAAAAGAGGTAATGCTTCTTGTAATGATTTGCTTGGTGATTTATTGAGCCTTTTAAAATTCAAGAAATCAGGTTTCACCTGAGTTTGCATAACAAGGAGAGACTCAGGCTTCACCCATGAGGGTGATAACCTTATTCATCATCTTCCATTAAGCTGAAAAATCATTATCCTATTATATTTAGCGAGAAAGTACTGTAAATATTTTTATATTCGATTATTTATGCTCAACGGATCTCGAAAACGGCTCTAACGATTTTCACGAAATTTGGAACATAGTAGGTTTATGATATAAAGAATCTTTTGCACTAGGTCTCATTCCTAGGAAAACTCGCTGAAGGACATGAAAAGAATAATAATTATTCATCCTTGGAAAAACACATGATAATTTCGTCATCTGATAACAGAAGATGTGAGTGCCTGTGTGGGAGAGAGACAAAATTATTATGTTCACCTGTTAAACTATTTGCAATCAATCAGCTTATCTCACGAGAAAAGTAATCTAGAAGTTTCAATGGACTTGATCAGAATGATCTGATTTGTTGACATGACATGGTTTATCATTCTAAATCGAAACTTGTCTGTTTTCAAATGTTTGGACTGAAAATTGGACCTGAATTCAAGTGTATGGAACATAACCTACTTTTTGGGTTATTTATAGTGTATAGATCAACATTCAGGGAAGAAACAGTTTTGGGCTGTGCATGTTAGTCCTTCCCCAATCATTTTAAAGGATTTTGTTCTGTTTATCAATAAATAAATAACGATCGTAGCTCGGTGCCCCTATATTGTTATATTAACAATAATTATAATAAGGAATTAAATAGAGAATGCATTTATTCAAATGCTAATTAATTTATAATTATTATTTAACGAAAATCCTAAATAAATGCTGCAAATCACCCCGAAGACCTCTTCTACTGCAGACATTGACAACAGGGTTAACAGCTAGATGGAAATTCGATGAGAACTAGTTACTAGCTGTTAACCCTGTTGTCAATGTCTGCAGTAGCAGAGGTCTTCGGGGTGATTTGCAGCATTTATTTAGGATTTTCGTTAAATAATAATTATAATAACTCTATTGAGTATCAAGCATTAGACATTAATTCTGTTGGTTAATGAATTGAGCTACAGTTAAAACAGATTCCAAGTCACTGAGAAGTGTTTTTAAAAGAGGGTCAAGTACCTGTTGGTCACCCATCCAAATGGATTACCAAGTTCTACTTTCTCATATCTTCAAACAATATCATCAAATGAATAAGTACAAATCTTCATAAGGAGTATGACAGTGTGCATTTCTATCAATTATTAATTGAACTTATTGTTTCACATTATATTGATATGTTATATGATGAAGCCATAAAATTTAAATTGTAGCTAAAATTATATTTCAAAGTAGTTGGAAGTCTAATTGTAGCTGAAAAGTATCATCCATAGGTCAAAAGTATTGAAAACATTATGTATTAATTGAACTGATTGTTTCTCATTTTATTGATATGTTTTATGATTAGGCTATCAAATGTAAATTGTAGCTAAAAGTAAATCCCAATTCTCAAAAAGCTCGAAGTGTAATTGTAGCTAAAAATATCGTCATAGGTCTTTAAGGTCAAAAGTATCAAACAAATGATGTACTCAGCCTTCAATTATGATAAAAAGTGTGATTGCTCCGTAGGAGTATTATCATAGATAAATCATAGATATCTTACAAATTAATATATTCCTCCTTCACTTGTCATCATCTAAGTACAATGGAAGTAACAATATTTCTCTTAAAAGAAGTGAATTATTTACAGTAAAATACTCATACTTCACTAATCTAAAGATAACTACAGTACAGTACAGTGGCACAGGAAATTTAAGTTTACAATAGATTATTAGTCAGAGTAGAATGCATAATAGTAGCTAGAGAGAGTGTTACCTAGGATCTAGAATTCGTGATGAAGATGCTTAAGTAACTACATTCCAATCTAACTTAAATAACTCACCATATCTCATTCAAGAAAGGTTGAAACTCGTAAGATTTCATTCATTGATAAAACCAGAGATGTTGGTTTAATAGAGTAATGTGGTGGATAATAATAGTTATTGTAGAGGAATGTTATGTTTTTATAAAGAGGAGTGTTAAATTATACGTAATAATAGCAATGTGATCTCAATCTTTCATCATAAAAATATAGCATTTTATTAAAATGAAATTTAGGTAATTAATTACAATTCCACAATAATAAAACTCTCAATAGTAGGTTGGGTATCCCGAATTTTCCATAATAAATCAAGTAACTGATTTTCAATTTGATTGAATTTGTTGAGAAATCAACTATTTTCATTTTTCGCCAACAAATTTCCCTATAGTCTCTTAAAATTATTCAAACACATGGGCTAGAGCGCTTGGAAAGAAACAGATAAAAATACGGAAAAGAAGCCTGGACAAAATAATAGATAATAGTTATAAATACAAAGAAACACAAGATAGGTAAACAAGAGAGAGAACGATTGATAGGCGAAAGATGAATAAGAGAGAGAGAGAGTGAGAGAGATAGATTGATTGATTAATTGATTTTGCCCTTGTTAGGGCGGAGTTAGGACTCCTGGTCCTCTCTGCCACACAACTCTAGTTAGAGAGATTGATTGAGTACTTTATTTATGTACATTACAATATTTACTGGCTTATACACTAATTTACATTAAATATAATGCGGTAATGCTAATTATTCAACGAATTTTACAAAGTATAGATAATTAATCAATGAGAATAAAGATTAAATGCAATTAGAATAAAAATAATATAAAATTGTAATGTAACTTCATAAATCGGCGGTGTTTCAACAAATAATTGTCGATTTTTTAAGAAGGATATAAAATAATAAGAGAGTGAGAGAGTGTGAGAGGGTGAGAGAGTGAGCGTTCGATAGGAGGATAGATGTTTGGATGGATCAGAGCATAGAAAGCAAACGATTGGGAGATAAACCAATCACAAACGAGATCCAGATTTAGCCATGCCCCCACAAGCCTTCAAACTCTGCCTACTTTCTCCAACGTGTTTCTGAATTCTACCGCTAGATGGCAGCAGGTACAGGGTGGAAACATTATCAATATCAATAGGTATTTTATACCTTTCTCTCATGAATCGTGATACTGTAATGCTTATTCCATTGGCATTTTCCAGTGGTGAGGATTCATTGAGAGTATGTGCACAAAGAGAACGGTCAGGCGTTCTGAGTTCTGCCGTCTACGTTCTTTCTATGAACAAATTTCGGCGGTCAAATACAAGACTTGAATTAAATAAAAAAATGATTTTATTGCCGTTGAATTCTTAGAGCAATAGGCAAAGTCAAATATTTAATACAGTACGACAAAATTGACAAGTCTTAGTGACCAAGTTGTATTCCTTAATAAATATTAAATATATATTGGAGAAAATCAAGATAGTACTATCAAACAGAGAGCTAGTATCTGTAGCTTCAGTGTCAATTTGATATGCGTCTCTCTCTCTCTCGTACTGATAAAATAATTAACTTGAAGAAAAACAAGAAACTAGTGTGAGGTTCACGTTATTGACCGAGCGAAGTGAGGTCTAAGATTCAAGTCGACGGTTTGGTATTTCTCTTAATGTTTAAATGTTTGAATGTTCAAATGTTAATATGTTTCTATGTTGCGCATTTACGGCGAAACGAGGTAATAGATTTTCATGAAATTTGACAGGTGTGTTCCTTTTTAAATTGCGCGTCGACGTATATACAAGGTTTTTGGAAATTTTGCATTTCAAGGATAATATAGAAGGAAAAAGGAGCCTCCTTCATACGCCAATATTACCGTAGAAATCAGACTATTGAATTATCCATCATAAATCAGCTATCTAGTGGACTATAATACTACCCGACCAAAAACATCGAACATCTTGAAAATGTATCTTTCCATTAACGTTAGTAGACAGTTGACTATAATTCTACCCGTTCAAAAACATCAAAAATCTAAAAAATTGTATCTTTCCATCAACGTTGTAGACAGTTGCAGCCAGACCTGATAACAGCGCTTACACTCACACTCCGGGACGACACGTCATACGATATAGGACAGAAAGCTCTATGTTTATTTTAGGATTTTTTCTAGATATTTTTAATTGATAAATTATTTATTTATTTTTGAGAAAACATAGCAACAGGTCAGTGTAACTCACTGTTCACAGAACTACTAGTGATAGCAGTGTTTGATTAGCAATTGGTTTGTTTTTTCAGATTGATTTCTACACTGTTGCAGGTTTGATGCCTAGTGAGATCGGACTCCCCATGTTATTGCTATCCTTGTCTACCATTAAAAGTAAATTCGTATGGCTTCTGTTGGTGGGGAGTCCCTTGCGGGAAGGTCCCACCGCCTGAATATATAATTTAAGCCGTCAATGGGCCTTACTGTCATACTTCAGCCGGGACCGACAGTTTAACATGCCCATAAACACAGGAGTGATATGGTTAAAAACCTTTCTGGTAATGAGAGGGTTTGAACCCGGGGATATCTATGATGCTACGCAAGCACTCTATCCACTAGACCACGGATCACTCCTGTCAACCATTCAACAAATTTGATTCAGATTTGATTCAACAAAGCGGATAGCGGATAGATCGCTTTCCTATGTTGACAGATCGTCTTTTAACAATGTAGAATTAATAATTAATTAACAAAATATTTCATCTCAATTATGAAAATTCGTTATTAAATTATTGGAAAATATAATTTTCTTGCTTGATAAAATATAATTGATTATTTTAAACGAGAATGAACCATTTAATATTGCATCAATAAACCTGTATCAGCAACCGTCTATCGAAAGAATTGGCAAGACAGAGGATTGGCAACGTTTTTCTCCTATCTTTCTCCAATGAAATTATAACGTGGACCTCACTATAGCAGAAAGAAAGCAAACTATATTCAGTATTTTATAATACTACGATAAGCGTCTCTTTCACATTCTAATTCAATAAAGGACAAATAAAGATTTGATTTGAATAAATAAGTTTTCAAGAACGTCTGACGGCTCTCTGTGTGTACATACCCTCAACATTATGAGAATGTGATTACAATTCAAGAAACTTCAAATGAAGAGTTAATCTGGAAAACTGTAATACCATATCAGATCCAGTCAGCTCTACATATTTGGATGAAAGTTAATTTCAACAACATCAACTCCCCAATTATTCTCCCCGATGGATATAAACTGAACTAGGATATAAACTAGGGGAGAAAAATAGAAGAAGGTTACCGCTAACCGTTTTTTCTCTCCCAATCTTTTTATTGGTAATAGAGTTATTGTGAGAATTGAAAATAAATGAATAAATAATAAACTGAAACACTCAATATCAGATCCAGTCAGCTCTACATATTTGGATGAAAGTTGGTTTCAACAACATTATCTTCCCAATGATGGATACCTCGATGGATATAAACTGTACTAGGATATAAACTAGGAGAGAAAACTAGAAGAAGGTTAACAGCTAACCGTTTTTCCTCTTCCAATCTTTTTATTGGTTATAGAAATATTGTGAAATTTGAAAATAAATGAATAAATAATTAACTGAAACACGCAGCTCAGCTTGTAGACAATAATAAAAACATGGATTACATTGCAGTGTCAGTGGAGAGCCGAGTCTCTGAACCGTGACTGCGTTAGCTACGTCTGATTTATCAAAAAGGTTGACAGAAAGCGGGAGAACAGGAGAAGTGGAAGGAGGGGGGGGGGTGAAAGGGATGGTGTGAGAGGGAAGGGAAAAAGAGGAGTGGAGGGAAAAAGTAGATGGTAGAGAAGAGGGTGAGAAAAGGTTTTAGAAGAAGTGAGGAGAGAGGAAAATGAGAGGATAGAAAAGGAGAAAAGGGAGAGAGGAGGAGGAGAGGGAGAAAAGAGAAAGAGGAAAAGAGAGGAAAAAGAGGAATAGGGGAAATGGAGTGAGGGAAGAAGTAAGAGTGTAGAGAAAAAGGGTGGGAAAAGGTTTCAGAAAGAGCGAGGATAGAGGAAAATGAGAGGAGAAGGGGGAAGAGGAGGGAAAGAGGGGGAAGAGAGAAGAGAAAGGGAAAAAGTGAGAGGGAATAAAAGAGGGAAAAGAGAGAGAGAGAATAAAAGAGGTAAAAGAGAGGAGTAAAAGGAATGGTGATAGGGGAATAGTAAGATGGTAGAGAATGAGGGTGGAAAGATTTTAGAAGAAGTGAGGAGAGAGGAAAATGAGAGGATAGAAAAGAAGAGAAGGGGGAAAGGGAAAAAAGATGAGGGAAAGGAAGAGAGAAAATGGTACAGGAAAGAATAGGAATAGAGGAAATGGAGGTAGGGAAGAAGTGAGAGGGTAGAGAAAAAGGGTGGGAAAGAAGAGAGGAAAATGAGTGGGGAAGGAAGGAGAAGAGGGGAAAAGGGAAGAGAGGAGGGAAAGGGAGAACGAGAGAGGGAATAAAAAAGGGAAGAAAGAGAAAGGAAAGAAAGAGAGAGGAAATGGAAGAGAGGAAAAAAAGGAGTGGAGGAAATGGAGGGGGAGGGAAGAAGTAAGAGAGGGCGAAAAAGAAAAAAGGGAAGATAAAAAGGGTGGGAAAAGGTTTCAGAAGGAGCGAGGAGAAAGGAAAATGAGAGAAAAATGAAAGGAGAAGCAAGAAGAGGAGGGATAGAGGGGGAAGAGAGAAGAGAAAGGAAGAAAGATGGAGGGAGTAAAAGAGGAAAAATAGAGAAAAAAAGATGGTGAGAGGGAAAATGTAAGAGGGTAGAGAAAAAGGATGGAAAAAGGTTTCAGAAGAAGTGAGGAGAGAGGAAAATGAGAGGATAGAAAAGGAGAAAAGGGAAAGAGAAGGAGAAGAGGGAGAAAAGAGGAGAAGAAGAAGAAGAAGAAAGAGGAAGGGAATGATGGAGACAGAAAAAGATGAGTAGAGGAAATGTAGGGTGGGAAGAGGTAAGAGGGTAGAGAATAAGGGTGGGAAAAGGTTTCAGAAGGAGCGAGGAGAGAGGAGAATGAGAGGAGAAGCAAGAAGAGAAGGGATAGAAGGGGAAGAGAGAAGAGAAAGGGAGAAAGAGAGAGGGAATAAAAGAGAGAAAAGGATGGAGAGAGGGAGAAAATAAGAGGGTGGAGAATAAGGGTGAGAAAGGTTTTAGAAGAAGTGAGAAGAGATAAAAATGAGAGGATGAAAAAAAATAAAAGAGAAGAGAAGAAGAGGGAGAAGAGAGAGGAAAAAAGATGAGTGAAGGAAATGGTGGGAGGGAAGAAGTGAGAGGTTAGAGAAAAAAGGTGGAAAAGGTTTTAGAAGAAGTAAGGAGAGAGTAAAATAAGAGGAGAAGGAAGAAGAGAAGGGAAAGAGGAGGAAGAGATAAGGCAAAGGAAAAAAGAAAGAAGGAATAAAAGAGGGGAAAAGGGAAAAGTAGAAAGAATGGAGAGAGAGGAAAAGAGAGAAGTAAAAAGAATGGGGAGAGGGGAAAAGTAAGAGGGTAGAGAATGAGGATGGGAAAGGTTTCTGAAGAAGTAAGGAGAGGGGTAATGAGAGAAGAAGAAAGAAGAGAAGGGTGAGAGGAGGAAAAGTGGAGAGAATCAGAAGAGAAAGAGAAGGGAGGAGAAGGGAAGGTGAAGGGTGAGATGAGGGAAAAATAAGGGGAAGAGAAGAGAAAGAGAAGGGAAGGAGAAGGGTGAGATGAGGAAAAAATGGAAAGAGAAGAGAAAGAGAAGGGAAAGATAAGAGAAAGAGGAAGGAAAGAGTAGGGAAAGGAAGCCTTTGGCATGCAGTCAACCATTCAGTAATCGTATCTACTTTTGCATCATGGCTACAACGGTCAGCAGCGCATCAGTAATCAATAAAACAAATACCTGACAATATAATAAGACTGCGCCTCCCCTAGACAGAGAGCGACGATGTTTCGCGCAAAGTCTTTAACCTGGTTTGACCTCACGTTTCTAGACTGGCATTTGAAAGGCTTGCTGAAGTTTGCGCCTACCTCCCATGAATCTTGAACATCTTTGCAGTTCTATGATTGTCTGAGTCTATAGACAGTCAATATGTCTATAAAGCCTACAAACTATAGTTTCTACAATCTCCTTCCATTTTTCATGAAGTCAATACGTAGTATGTAAAAAGGAAAATAAGAAAAGAGTTTGGTTTTGTAGCATCTTAATTAAATCTACTTTGTAGAAATAATTAAGGACTAGAAATTTTTTAAAGTGAACAACTACAAGATTCAACCTATTTTAGACTATGTGTGACCTTATCTCAATTTGGGAGAGGAATAGCACAAGGTTACCTTATTTTATTCTCTTCCTATCATTTTGATGATGTACTTATTGTATCAATCAATAAATAATCAATCAATCTCACAATAATTGAATCAATAAAGATGTGAAAAAATTTGTAATGTGAGATTTTCATTTGTTTGCTTTTAAAATGTGAATTTGTGTTTGAAAATAGTTTTCTTGATTTTAAACATTATAAAATAAAAACTCAGGAAGTTTAAGTGCAAATTTCTAGTGAGAAAACATGAAGATCCGAATACATAACCTATTAACGTGAGTGTTGATAGGAAATGACATTGGGTAATACGGCAAGGCAGAACATCTAAAAGGATCTCTCTGCCGATAAAAGTCATAAGAATTAATAAATGAATAAATAAATAAAGAGAACGAGAAGGGAAAGAAGTATGTGAAAGAGTTCTATGATTTTCCGAGTCTATAAACAGTGAATCAATATGTCTATAAAGTCTACAAACTATAGTCTCTACAGTTTCCTTCAATTTTGCATAGAGTCTTGACCTAGCTCCGCAGTGCAGGCTGGTTGCTTGGCTGAATCGGACTAGGCGCTAAGACAGCAAATAACAGCAGCGTTGGTGGGAATGCGAGCGGCCGCAGTAACATCTTCCACCCAGCAATGGTCAGCGTAGCTCCGCCTAGCGGACAGACGAAAGATCAAACAAGTCGGTTATTTGATCCCTCCAGCCAGGCTCAGCCAAGCAGCCGAGACAATAGAACAATGGAGTGGCGGTCTTATTCGCGTTTATCAGCAGTTTTCTTTCTCACGTTTATTTTTATTTTTGTGTTGCCTATAAACTCCAGTCACCAGTAAAAAGTTTCCAGAAACGTGTACTACCATATTAATTAGTTTTCTTGATGATTTTTAATTATTTAAAAACATTGTTGACATTCTGAGCCTTCAGGCTAAACTTGGGGTCGCTGAGAACGAATCTGCAATCAGAATTTCTCTATCACGAAAAATAGCTAAAAAAACCCAGCTGTTGATCTTCCGTCAACCGTTAACAGTCATCCTGCAATGCGGCCGAAACACTTCCAAGCCAGACACCCATCTCAAATGACAACAACGCCAAGCTGTAAGAAACCTTCCTGCACTGCGGCGCTAGGTTAGGAGTCGTCAATAGTATGTGAACAGTGAAACATACCCTGGAGCCTATATTGGATCAGATCACAATATTCTGGTAGCAGAAGTTTTCATCAAGTTAAAGAAACTCATCCAACCAAAGTTGCCAGTCCAGATAGATGTGAACAGATTGAAAGATGCATCTACCAGGATAAAGGTTGTCCATGATCTAAATGTGAAACTTGACAATGTCACAGTCAGCATCCATAATCAAGGAATTGAGGAAGCATGGCAGAATATCAAGTTAGCAATCCTGGAACCATGTAAAAAGCATCTGAAGAGAGAGAAAAGGCAGAAGGATAAAGACTGGATGACAGAGCACATTTTGAATCTCATGGAAACACTGAAGGTTTCAAACGAGGGAAGAGAAGAGATCAAAAAGTTTCAGAACAGGATCCGGTATGAGTGTAGACAGGCCAAGGAGCGGTGGTTGAAACAAAAGTGTGTAGAGATGGAACAGCTGTAGGCATTGCATGATACCCACAACATGCACAAGAAGATCTGGAAGCTGACTGGGAGGAGGGACCAGAGAACACATTATCTCCTAAGCGATGAAGGTAAGATAGTTATGGGTGCAGATGATCAGCTTAAACTATGGGAGGATTACATTGAGAGGCTTTTTGCTGATGAGAGAGAGGATGTGACAAATGTGGAGGATGCAATAGGTCCAGACATTTTAAAGGAGGAAGTTGCCTATGCAATCCGTAACATCAAGAAAGGCAAAGCAGCAGGGCCAGATGAGCTCCCCGGAGACATCTTGCAGTTACTGGATGAGAGGCATGTTGTCAAGTTGACAGATTTGTTCAATCTGATATACAGGAGTGGAAAATTCCCTGAGGACTGGCTGAAGTCCACATTCATCACGCTTCCCAAGAAACACAATGCAAAGAAATGTGAAGATCATCGCACAATTAGTCTCATGAGCCACATTCTCAAATTATTTCTGAAAGTAATCCATAAAAGAGTCAACACAAAACTTGAAGAAAATCTATCAAACACACAGTTTGGATTCAGAAATGGATTTGGAACTAGAAAGGCACTCTTTGCTTATAATGTGATGATTCAGCGGTGTCTTGATGTGAATAAAAATGTCTATGCATGCTTTATTGATTACAAATAGAGCATTTGATAAGGTACGTCACAACCCATCGATGAAAATTCTGGAAGAAGCATGCATTGATACTAGGGACATATGAATATTCAAAAATCTATACTTCCATCAAAAAGCAGAAGTGCGAGTCCAATCAAAGACCAGTCGAGAGCTTGCAATAAGACGTGGGGTCTGTCAAGGATGTGTGCTCTCACCGCTCTTGTTCAATGTGTATTCTGAGCATATCATTGCAAAAGCTTTAGAAGGTGAAGCAGGGGGCATTGTCATCAATGGCACCCATATTAATTACATACGCTATGCAGATGACACTGTACTCCTTGCTGAAAGCATAGAAGACCTGAAGAGAATGCTAAGCAATCTGATAGGGGCTAGTGAGGAATATGTCCTCACATTAAATGCCAAGAAGACAAATTATATGGTCATCACTAAGCAAGGAATTCCCCAAGATCACCTTTTTGCTGGACGGGATAAAATAGAACGAGTGGAAGCCTATAACTATCTGGGTACCCGCGTTTGCTGCAATGCAAGTCACATGCCAGAGATCAAGATAAGAGTTGAGAAAGCCAGAGCTGCATTTATAAAAATGAGACCTCTTCTGTCGGCTCGTGATTTGTGTCTTGAGGTCAGAACCCGCCTCTTACAGTGCTATGTGTTTCCTGTTCTTTTGTATGGGTTAGAAGCATGGACTATGAATAAGGAATGTGAGGCCAAACTTCAGGCGTTCGAAATGTGGACCTACCGACGTATGCTCCGTATATCTTGGACAGATAGAGTCACAAATGCGGAAGTTCTCAGACGTATGGGTAAACAACTGGATATTGTGCGTGAAATTAAGATCAGGAAGTTGAAATACTTTGGGCACATTATGAGAGTACCTAAGTATGTAATGCTGCACCTCATAATACAAGGTAAACTTGTTGGTAGGCGTTCAGTGGGACGTAGAAGAATATGTTGGTTGAGAAACCTGAGGGAGGCATTCAACTGCTCGTCACAGGACCTCTTCCGAGCCGCAGTAAACAAGGTGAGAATTGCCATGATGGTAGCCAACCTCCACAATGGAGAAGGTACCTAAAGAAGAAGAAGTGAAAAATGCTTTCATGGAAAGAATAATCGATCAATATTCCGAGTCTGAGGGCCGATCAAACGCTAAACCACGGTTACTTGATGATAAGTAGCCTTCATTCTAATGTGTTTCATTCCGGGTTTAAACAATTAAAGGATTAAACTCCGTTTAAACTGAGATGGTGCATATCAGCCTAAGAAAAGCAATTTGGACTAGGACAAAATATCCGCGTTGAACAAATTGGACCGTTTATAAGCAGTATGAGATTCTATGGTGCGTGAGTAACGGAAAGGATGTTAGTGTGAGATATGAGCCTACAGTAAAGTTTTAGGAGGGTTCTGAATCACCTAGCTTAAAAGTTGTGTTCTTTGAGTTAATATATTAGTCTCTGTTTTAACAAGCCTTTCAATCTCCACCCACCTTTATTCAAACTGAATTTTATAAAAAAACATAAATCATACCAGTTTCTGAGTAATTTCCGAATTCCGTTTCTGAAACATCATGTGTTTCCAAGTCGAACAATGGTTTTGGTGCATGAAGAAGGAATACGTTTAGAACTCAGGCTGTCTGAGAGAGATACTGATCATCAGATATACATACTCAATGAATGGTCAAAATAGTATTTTCAAACATTAGAAGGATGAATAAAAACGAAGAATAAAGAAGGATGAATAAAAACCACCAAACAAAACTTGTCACAACATTCTATAGAGATAGAAAATATTGTTATTGATCAGATGTAAAACGAAGAGCATACTTCAAATGCAATCAAATAACTTTGGGGAGAAAAAGCATTCAGAAACCAATAACTTTATGAACCAGAGAGAAGAAATCAATTTTTAAAGAATCATACAGATCTACATGCAACATGAAACCGTAAGACAAGACTTAAGAAGGAAACATTCCCAATCAAACACATAAAGCTTCTTCAACTCAGCCAAATGACAACAAGATTCCAAAGTGTTCCAGACTGAATGGTGTTGAAATGAAGTTCAGTTTCTTTCAGGCTTTGATCAGATTCAATGTAGAAATGTTGTGTTCTGAACTCTCAAATCCTATACTTCTAAAACATTGAGGGTAATGTGATGGCCAAAATTGTTAATGGAAATTGAGTATCCATAATTGACAAAATATTAATGAGTATTCATAATCTTGAAGTTGGTGGGTGAGGATAGAATAATGTATTGTGATCAAGAATTTGAAATATAGGTGGGTAGGTCCACATGAAGGCAAATATGGTGTTGATGATTCATGCTAGAAGTAGATTTTTGGTGTACAAGTATTCCTCAAAATCCAGAAAATGTCATCCAACTTATAGCCTATAGTATGAGGCTAAGATAAAAGCCAAGGTCCTCAGAGTCATGTCAATCGTAGTCTATAGTTTATGAAAACTTGAGTATTAATAATCTTATATTTGGAGGGTGAGAATCGAAAAATTGTGAATAATTGTTTGAATTAATTTTGATACATGAATTATGAATGAATCTTAAACATAGATGGAATGTTTTTGTACTAATTGGAAAGATTATAATGCATGAAACATTGTTGAAAATTACGCGAAAATAAAATCAGACTGAAAGAGTATGTAAATATCAGAAACAAGATAGAAACATGATAGATTTCAAATTTTTAGAATGAAGTAAAGTCTTAATGTATTTAACCACACGAATATAATTTTGAAATACGAATAGAATCAAATAAATGCGGAGAAGGATGAAGATAGTAAAAGAGTGGCTATTGTGTACGAAACATGACTTTTTAAATAAATATTTTCAAGTTTAAAATAAAAAATGAATAGAGAAGAAAAACCCTCGATATCACAAAATTTTAAAACCTGTCTTGTTAAAAAAACAACGCGATCTCAGTATATATTTGAAATTTATCATAGGATATAAAGTGGTTTAATATGAACGTTTCTTGTGTAAAACCTACTGATACATGTAGTTTAACATGGATAAATAAAGTTTGAATACATGCAAACTATCAGAGATAATAATTATTGTAAAGATTGAGATCACATTATCAAAATTATCAATATAGTTATCATACAATCAACAGTGCATATTTTATACGAGCTAGGTAGAATAATTCAAACAGGTATCACTCAAAAATATTTCTACAGGTTTTGTAACAAAGTTTGTTCAATTTATATGAGTGAATGCTTGTTCCAGTATTGAAATGTTCACTTTTTTACAGTAATCAAGTTTGAAAGAGAAGTAAAAGTCGACATATTCGATTGGGATAACATTGATTGAATCAAGTTTCCTTGAAATCTTGTAATTTATTATTCAACATGATTATTTCGAGTAGCTTCGAACTTGTTATAGATGTGTGGATATAGTAGAAATTGAGCATTCTCAAATGACCACACCGAAAAGGAAAAACTCTCATTCTGATTAGAAATTCTTGAGAAAAACACGAATTCTACAATAAAATTTTATCAATTTTGAATGGCTAATCGCTTACATGAATATCTATGATTCTTAAATCTGTGTCAGACTGTAGAACAAGCAGTCTCATATTTTTACAAGTTATGCATGTCAAATCTTACTCAAAGTGTCAAACTTAGTATACACTTGTTATTTGCTCAAAAACTTTTGATGCGTAACATTTTTGTGCTTATTCAACTCTATTGTATTGCGTAGCTTTGTATTTTAAAGTTTTATTGGAATTTTTTCTGAAGGGTGCTGATTTTTTAGACTTGTGACAAATCAACATACATTCTCCTTCTCATATTGCTTTTGAAATTATGTAGATTATTGAAGCAGCTAAACTCTGAGTAACCTTTTTCTCTTTTGTTTTTCATACAAGTCATTATTAAAATATGTCACTGAGTATTTGTATATACTTTGAAATAATTTGAGCAAATTACAAGTGTTAGTGAATAATTCTATACAAGGAAAAAATAAATTCCAAACTGTATACACTCTTCAAATCTCGTATTTCCTACACATACAGAGGCTGTCATACGAGCTTAAACTCAGCGATTTGTTTACAATTGTGAACAAATTATTGTTTTTGTAGAAATCAAAGTTTATTCAGAGTTTTAGAATCCAATCTAAGAATTTGAATTGAACCCCATTCAATCATTAATTCATTAATGACAGTATCCACAGTATCTTGAAATCTTCATTCATAAACACTGGTTTCTCACACTTTATGTAACTATATACCTACTATGTTTTCAGTGACGTATTATTATTCAAGTTCAATTTTCTTTAAAATCTGGTCTTTTTGCAAAATGTATTAGATTTA
Organism: Nilaparvata lugens; assembly: GCF_014356525.2. NCBI lineage: Eukaryota > Metazoa > Arthropoda > Insecta > Hemiptera > Delphacidae > Nilaparvata > Nilaparvata lugens. Next base: position 16,074,782 of record NC_052516.1, read on the forward strand.
TAAATGTACCTATCACACTTTATGTACCTATATACCTACTACGTTTTCAGTGACGTATTATTCAAGTTAAATTTTCTTTAAAATCTGGTCTTTTTGCAAAATGTATTAGATTTATAAATGTACCTATCACACTTTATGTACCTATATACGTACCTACTACGTTTTCAGTGACTTATTATTATTCAAGTTCAATTTTCTTTAAAATCTGGTCTTCTCACAAAATGTATTAGATTTATATAAATGAATAAACTACTGTAGTCATCATAAGGGTACTTTTTGAGTACAATGAAATAAAAAATTGAAATAACTCCCTAAGGCGGAGTAGGACATCTTCTAAATTAATATTAATATGATTACAATCTAAAAGGAGAGAAAATAGGACTACTGATTGCTCTGTAATAGTCCTTATAAAACATCAAGCATATCATTTATTTGCCATTCCATTTTCTCGCTGAGGATGATGCTCAAATGAGCTCTAGGCTTGTGCATGTTAATGATGATGATGATGACTACGACTTGTGATTGATAAATAAATAACGATGAACCCAACAATAGGGTAGGTGTATTTGTGGTTGTGATGAGCCCCACATCAGCCCCAGGCATGTGCGTGGGTGTATGAATATCCCTTTTATATCATAATTATGTGAAGAGTTTCATAATCATTCAATGATGGGAAATACAAATGATATTTTTCATAGAGATGATGAACAGCTAGGTGCTAGGTTTGTGCGTGGGTGATGAGTCGGGCAATGGCGATGATGTTGATTATTATTTATGTTCATGATTATTATAATGATTATGAAAGATGAGGAAGTATTTTTGTCGAGAATGATCCTTATGAGCTCTTGGTCAGTTCATAGATGATAAAATTAGTGAGGATAGTGATGATATAAAGTGGATGGATGTTCTTCTCCAGTTCCGAACACACTCGGTTCCGTACAGTCTAGTTCCGTAGGCCGGATGCACACCGGAGAGACGCGTTTCGTGAAAAAAGTTTCAGGAAACGTGAAACGAAAGTTGCTCGCAATCGACTGATAAGATTAAGCATGGAACGTTTCTTTTGTATGCATGCGCGAGTGAAACGGATTGCATGAAACAATTTTCATGAAAGAGGGCTTCACGAAATGCGTTTCTCCGGTGTGTATCCCGCCGTATGCTTGCTCTTCGAACAAGAGTTAGTGATTTGAATGCTATCATACAGTAGAGCTCGCGTCAGTCACCCTTCCAACGTTAGTATCAACTAGAATACGTCTTACCTAACCTCAAACCTGTAGGATTAGATACGTTTCCAACTTCAAACACGATATATGATGATTTAATGTTGATGGTTAACACGAACTAGATTAAACTTGTTGATCATATATGCTGATAGTGAATGTTTTTGTGATTTTTCTGGCTTCAAATTTATCAAGTTTTTTAATATTTTTCAATTTATTAATGCATTTCAACCGATCAACCGAGATACAAAATCTTTAGTATAATGTATATTTGGACTGTAAATTTTTGTGATCTTTATAAAAGTGTTTTCATAACCTCATTTGGATTTTTTATCAAAATTAGGGAGAGGAACAGTTTTGGGTTTATCCTGTTGATTCTCTCCCAATCATTAATTTGATGTTGTGATCAAGGAATGTAATAAATGTAAATGTAAATATATCTCACTAAGATTTGAAGAGTGTATACATTGTTTTAATCAATATAACATATCTCTAGGGGTGACATGATGCTTACAACCGCAAACCATCGCATTATTCAATAGAATTATCTCATAATAAACTTAATTAAATAGATGAGTGACAGTCTTTCATAGTAGAAATCTACTGTGACGTAACACCAATCTCTTGCAGTGATTTGAAGACAGGAGTCAAGAATATTATTGTGAGACGTGCCTTGTAAATTGGATCAGGTCAGTGAGTCGCTATGAGAGGAAAATTCGTCGCCATTTTGTTCTCCTACCTGATTGGGTCTCGGCAGCGGGAGGGGGAGGTCCTTCCATGGTCTTAACGTTAGACGACATGTTTACACAGATTGCTGCGTTCCTATTGGCTACAACACTGATGAAGAGCTGCGCATAGCATCTGCGCCGTAGACTCTGAGCCAAACATTCAACTACATACTAGTACACAGATTACACACATCAACACAGCACATACAACACAAATAGTTTACTGAAAATAATTATATGGAATAAATAAAATTGTGGAGACATATATAACAATATACAACACATAAAATGTGGGGGTAAAATATGGAACACATACAATATTCAAGAACACATAAATAAAATGTAAGGAGAAAATATAAACCATTTACAATACAAGAGCAAAGATAATGTAGGGAGAAAACATCAACATATGCAATACAACAACACAATAGCATGTAAGGAAAAAACATCAACATATGATACAATACAAACACACACATGAATAATGTGTGGAAAATTAAATAAAAATATCTTGTACCAGTTAGAACATGATAGTCCATTTGAACTTGACTGAACAAATAATGCAACATATATATCAAGCAACATTGAACGAAAAAGAGGAGAGATACACATAGATATAGGAAATATATAGCAAGCAGGGTGCCAACTAACAATATACAGTTATAGTACGAAGGGTGTAGAGTTTGTAGCTGAGATTTGAGACAGTAGGCGTTCAATGTGGCAACATTCAGAAATAACACATATCGAGAACTAACATCGAGGGAGACATTAAATTTAAGGTAAGAATGAGTGAAATGTTGAATGCTTTTCAAATGGAAAGAGAAATGAACTTCAAATTGGTTGAGAATTGGATGCAAGTAGGTTTATAGACTTAAATTGTGGACGAAACATTCAAGTAATCCTATAATATTGAGAACCTCCTATGATCATAGTCCTTGATATTGAGAACCAACTTCAAGGGGTCGAAGATATTATACTTTTAATAAAAGTTTTGGTCTATACCATTATTTGAAGCTATGTGGACTACGCCATCAAGGGTTGAAAAGACTTGCATCAGGTAGGGGGAACATGAATATTCTTTTTTCTTTTATTGATCCAATGATACGAAACTAGGGTTTACAATATTATATGATATTAATATCAGGGTTCATTTAAATTATATTGCTTGAGCATGAGTGCGAAGATTATACTTGTGTTAGTTTGATTTTTATAGCATTGATTGTGGGTTCATAATTATTATTTACATGAGAATTCATTTTAATTTTACTGTTATCAAACAATCATTGAAACAATCAATAAGAGGTTTGGTTATGAGGTTCAAACTCATACTAATGATTTTTATTATTAGATTGATACAATATGTGAAAAATGGAGTATTTTAGTAGAAAACTGAAGGTGAAGTTTGTATCTCATTACCGAATTACAGAGAATATTAAATTAGGATTGTTTTAAAGAGCATAGTACTGTTTCAATGACCGAATCTTGAGCAATAATTTAAAAAAAGTAGTTTAGTAGTTTATAATTTATGAATTATAATAGGTATTCATGTATTCATGAAGAGTCGTGAAGAGTAATTCATTTGTTAATAATACTCATGGAGCAACACCAACTAAGCTTTGAGAGTATAAGTTTTATTCAAAGACCTTAAAGATGCATAGACTATACAGCGCTAGTGTCGTACTTGGAATTGAAATCCGCCATCGAGGGGGCAACCCATAAGATTAATACATACCAATGCCACCAATGCCTTTGTGATGTATTGTATTACAAATATATATAGATATAATATCTCGTGCTAAAATACCAATGGCGGCCTTCAATTTCAAGTAAGAGCTATCATTGGGAAGGCATAGGCATTAAGGGTCTATAATATATCTTTAAGGTCTTTGATTTTATTGTGCTTGTATAAACGGGGTAGGATAGGCAACATGGCATACACCTTGTAAGAAATATTTTGTCCAGCTGCCGGTTAGAGTTTTTTCGGACGCGTGAACAAAATTCAATGCAGCTAGGAATGTCATGGAACGTTACAGATCAAAATCATTGGATAGTTTTTCCCATTATTTATCAATAATTATTCATTTTTATTCAAAAGTTTTACTCATATTCGAGCTTCTCATATGAGTTGGGCCATGCTTGGGATCTTTAAGCCATAACTGATCTTTGAATTTTCTAAAATATATATTTATGATTGGATGGAAACTAGGTGATTACTTCTGAGATCTCTAATATTATTTAGTTTCAGGGAAGCTAGACATGTTTCAACAATCAATATCTCAAACGTTTACGTTTTCAAAATGTGTGTGATATTTTCAAGTATTCATTCTGATGGCAATGAACTTGGATGACTTCTATGTAGATTCCTCATAAATAAGAGTAGAACGAAACAGAATTGAAAATAAGAAGAAAATTTGAAAAAGGTCGTCAAATTAATCAATAGACTACTGCAAACAATAGCCTCTTTATGGATAGGAATATCGAAATAGAAATTATGATCATACTTCCATGTTTTTATTTGAGTTTTCAATTTTCTCAAAAATTGAGGATAGAAGTTCAACAGTCATTTAATTTTTTAATTATTTATTTCTTCAGACAGTTTTCGAATGCTCATCATTTTCTATTCTGTAATATATAGCACCGAATTTCATCTCATCACAATTTTTCCAATCCACTTTACAGACAATTTAATTCAATTCAAATGTACTTTAATTTTGCACTACTTCACATTCTGGTAGCATATGATGTTCCACTATAGAAATTAAAAAAAAAACTCACTGTATTATTCATGAAATTTTCACCTATTTTATCCTTCCAGAATCTCTCATATCTTATTTTTCCGATAATTATTCAGGAAATAAACCAATGAAATAAATTTTGATAGTACTTTGTATTCGAAAATGAATTGTGAGTAGAATTGAAAGAATTGGACAAGGAATCTTCTTCAACCTATTCATCCTATATTTCCTATTTATGTAACCGTTTAATATAATGTATTTATTCAAGTTTCCTTCTTTATTTCATTTCATTTATTGTATGAAACACTACAATCATAATATAATTATGACATTGGAGGAATAACTAGGCTGAGCCTGTACTATTTCTCTCCAAAAATTTTCATAAAATGTTAATGTTGTCCAAAAGTTAAGGCTATGAAATCTCACACACTGCTTCGTCACTTGATTTTTGATTCAGGAATAATTAATATCTGAATATTATGAATTTTGAAGGTTCAAAATATATTATATATAAATATATTATATGTTTATCCATGTCTAGTTTATTAGTATTCAAGTATTTCTTCCACCCTCTTCGGTCTATATTCCTTATTCATGTAACCATCTAATATATTCTTTTAATTTGAGTTTTCTACTATTTAATGTTTCTCAATGTTTAGTTAATCAATTCTCAAAGGATTTTTCACCGATGATTTACTACAGCAATGTTGTAACTAATGCATAGATACTTTGTTGTATTCAATTACCGATATTCGCGCTTTTCTAATAATTTATTATTTTAAGTTTTCCATGTTCCATTTATTTCATGTTATTATATTTTGCTTGATTATTTTTCCCATGTTTATTCTATCCCAACAAACCAAATCCATTCATACATTACAGTTGTTCCCTAGTATTATAACCTAAATTGAAATATCAGATCCACCGCCCGGTGACATCTAAAACCACTGCAAACTATTGAAACGACATTTCCAAAACATCGATTTTCGACAAAACTATTTCCGTCCTGTGGGATTTATAGTAAGGGAGAGAGTGAGAGAGAGAATGAGCCTGCAGCAGCTATCATGATGTATTTTGAATAAAGGTCATATATATAGTACGCCGTTTATTGATTTTATGTCAGGGGCCACTACGGTGTTGTAAATATAGATAGGCAGCTGGGTAGAAAATGTGGATGATGTTTTTGGAATGTTTTATAGGAAACAGCTTACCTGTAGACTAGCTGGGGATTTGAGGCAACATTTCGAAGTCTTTCTGGAAAACTCGTGATTGTTTATATGTTGTGTTTCTGTTGTACACCCTCCCACAAGGTTTTTTGTTTCTAGTAGCAACAACACAGCACCAAGATATCGATCGAGAACTAAACACAATTGTTCACAAAACAAACAGATCTTCACAATCACAGTTTTGACGAGGAAAGAAATGTTTTTAGCCTGCAGTGGTGACGGTTTTCCTCAAATCTGCCATCTTGTTATTAGACCCCGGCTAGCGAGCGCCGTTCTCTCAATGCCCTGCAGAATCGACGCTATTGCCAACCTAGCGCCGACAAATAGCACCAGATTCAGCCCTTATAATGAATGAGGCAATACTTACAATTGTGGGGGTTGAGGGAGGGGTATTGTAGTCGTCATTTCAAGTAGATCGGTCAGCTGTTTATGCGTGACGTAAAACACAACCCCCCACCACACCGCCCACCTTGGAACCACCCTAAACACTCCGAAATAAACTCTCCTTCACTTAAAGCACCCCCCCTCCGGTCAACCCTTCAAATCACACATCCTCTATGGTGAGGTTCATTATAAACTGTCAGTATTAGTCAAATGGTAAGAATTGATGTAATGTAAGAGGACTGCTGTCAGTTGGGCCTGAATTACAGAATAGCTGCTCCTCAAACCCTTGAAAATGTCAGCCTTCGATACAATTACACTGAACCTGGATAAAGTAAAGTGAGAAAGTGGAATTGAAAATATTGTATACAATATTCAAAAATGATAAGAAAAGAAACTATCCAATGATTTCGATCTTCAACATTTCAACACATTCACAGCTGCATTGAATTTTGTTCAAGCGTTCAAAGAAATTCTTACCGAGCGTCTGGACAGCTGGACAAAATAACTGTTCATTATTTTCTTACAAGGTGTATGGCATGTTGCCTATCTTACCCCGTTTATAGGAGCACAATGAAAAGATTGCTCTTAAAACTTAGTTGATTTTAACCTTACAGTTGTGTTGTGAGTGATGTGTGGTACTTTTCCATAATGAAAACACTGATTTGATATTGTCAATAACTTTTTATTATTATAATATATACAGAACCAGGTTTCGTGGCTTTACCAGCCACATCTTCAGGTGTTTGTTTAAAAGTTTTAAACACGTGGCTGGTAAAGCCACGAAACCTGGTTCTGTATTATATTATAATAATTTATAATAATAAAAAGTGGTTGACAATTTCAGATTAGTGTTTTCATTAGCTGGTTTTGCTCCATGAATATTACTAACAAATTAAATATTCTATCATAACTCTTCATGAATAAATGAATACCTATTATAAATAGTAAATTACAAATTAAAAAACTACCTCTTTTAAATTTTGCTCTTAATTGTGCTCTTTAAAACAATAATAATTGATATTCTCTGCAATAATAAGATACAACTTCTGCTCTCTGCTGGATTATCAATCGCATGCAATGATGTATGCAATTATAAACGCAATGCAACTTGAACTAAAACTCCTTTCTTTCCACTGCTTTCAATAGAATAGCTCACAGACTATCAACTATCAGCGGCGAGTTCTCCAGCCCATGGGGCTCAATAGTTAATCTTGATGAAGCTATGTAAATCATAGAATATCAGAGGATTGGAAGATACGTGTTCGATATCACCATAAATAATGTATGCCATGGATAGAATTAATATCACGAGAGGGAAAATAATGTGGAAGTCATATAGATATTGTAAACCGATTCCAACCGGAGGTTTCATTAGAAGAGTTGACAGAATATCAATGGCATTTTGAGCGAGTTCTCCAGCCCGGTGGAAGGGGTGCTCACTAGTAACTTACTGTGAAGAAGGGATCACATTTCATTTGATGTTGATTCGAATATGAAATCAAATATTGTAATACATCAAAATATACTTGAAAATGATACAATAATTGTATAAATATTTCGCGTATTATTTTAGATGGACTCTCTCCTCATCCTTGAATCTCATTACAAAACCCCGGAGTTGATCATGATGTAATTGGAGAATATATTTTGCATATCACTTTTAGGTGACCTCCATCTCCTCATCCTTGAATCCCATTAACAAAACCCAGGATTTGAACATGATAGATTAATTGGAGAATATTTTGCGTATCATTTTAGGTGACCTCCATCTCCAAACCCTTGAACTCCATTCACAAACCCAGGATTTGAGCATGATAGAGTAGGCCTAATTGGAGAATATATTTTGCGTATCATTTTAGGTGACCTCCATCTCCACAACCTTGAACCCCATTCACAAACCCAGGATTTGAGCATAATAGAGTAATTGATGAAAATATTTTGCGAATCATTTTAGATGACCTCCTCATCCTTGAATCCAATTCACAAAACCCCGGAGTTGAACATGATTAGAGTAATTGGAGAATATATTTTGCGTATAATTTTAGGTGAACTCCATGCCCTCACCCTTGACTCCCATTCACAAAACCCAGGAGTAAAGAGTCCAGCAGTATTGCCGCCCACTTGGCTTGCATTTAGTGCAATTCGCGGCAGGTTGGTAGGCCTGCTTTCTAGGCGGGCAAAAGGCATGCGCTGATTCGCTGCTCTTGTTTTGATCCGCACTGATGACGTCATATCGCCTGCACACCTACACACATTACTGAGATGATTGGGTTGTGGCTCGCACCCTTACAGGCAGGTAGCTCCTGTTACACACTAGGGAGATGTGTATCAATATTGCAGGTAGTTGTGTATCAAATTTGTACATAATGATGGAATCGTAGGCAACATGAGCTGATGTATAATAACATAGAGAAAAGATGACAAAAGAAGATATCTCATGGTATAGGTTGGGTTGCTCGTTGAAGTAAGTGATAAAGCGCCAGTCTAACTAGTAGTTCTGTGAACAGTAGAGCTCGCGCTAACTTAGTTACATTGACCTGTTGTTATGTTTTCTCGAAAATTAATAAATAATTTATCAATTTAAAATATCTATAAAAAATCCTAAATAAACATAAAGCTTTCTGTCCATCGTACCGTGACGTGTCGTCCCGGAATGTGAGTGTGAGCGCTGTTATCAGGTCTGGCTGCAACTGTCTACAACGTTGATGGAAAGATACATTTTCAAGATGTTCTATGTTTTTGAACGGGTAGTATTATAGTCCACTAGACAGCTGATTTATGATGAATAATATTCTAAAGTCTGATTTTTACGGTAATATTGGCATTCAAAGGAGACTCCTTTTCCTTTTATATTATCCTTAGATGCAAAATTTCAAAAAACCATATGTATACGTCGACGCGAAATTCAAAAAGGAACATACCTGTCAAATTTCATAAAAATCTATTGCTGCGTTTCGCTGTAAATGCGGAACATAGAAACATAAATATAAAGAAAAATATAAACATAAAGAGAAATGCAAATCGTCGACTTGAATCTTAGACCTCACTTCGCTCGGTCAATTATTATAGGTCGTTTATGTTCCAAATTTCAAGCTGATTCTTTGTTAACTACAGCCGATTACTGTGGACTACTGTCTATTATTACTGTTTTGACGGGATGAGAATGTAGCAAAGGCACAGTATGAGACTGTATGAGAGTCTGAGAGACAGTATGAGAGACTATCAGCGTCACATAGCTTCACGGAGAAGAACTACTAGGACTATCGGTTTGAGTTAACAGTGAAATTTGAACATAAACACCCTAAACCATGGGATATCTTCTTATGCTATCATTTCTCTTTGATAATAGTCCAGTCAAATGGTCGTTTTTCAGGAAACAGTCCCGAAAGAATTTTTCTCGACGGTTCTATAATAACGTATTTTGGGGCGCTGAATTCGAATCTGAATTTTCTGACACGCCACACGCCAGAGGGCGGCTTCCTAGTATTTCAGTATTTGCTAGTGGGAATATATATATATATAATATATATATATATATATATATTATATATATATATATAGGGAGTATATTTCCTATAAGTGTTTAAAGTTTTGATCCTTGACGTATCCTTATGACTCCTATATATATATATATATATATTCCCACTAGCAAATACTGAAATACTAGGAAGCCGCCCTCTGCCGTGTCAGAATATATATAGGGAGTATATTTCCTATAAGTGTTTAAAGTTTTGATCCTTGACGTATCCTTATGACTCCTATATATATATATATAATATATATATATTATATATATATATAATATATATATATATATATATATATAGTGGGAGTATATTTCCTATAAGTGTCCTTATGACGTACCCCCACTAGGAATACTGAAATTAAATGTTTCTAATGGGTGATTCTCATAGAAAATAGCCCGCGTGAGATGATTTCAGCCGAAATATGTATTTTTTGTTGGGAAGGCTTTCAAAAGGTATTATAATGGAATATTTGTATTTTGGCTGTAGGACATGATTTTCTATTTTTGGGTATATCCCCCCTCCCCCCCCCCCACTACTAAATTCTAAAATTTCTAAGGAATCCTGTTCATAATGAATTGTTCTTTCACGTGATTTGTGGTTTTTTATCTATAGTAGGAAAATATCCATGTTGTATAGGTAGAAGTGGTAGGTTTGCATAATTTTGAAAACCCCTTGAAAAATACCCCTTTTTTGAAAATTCGTAGCTCCGTAACCAAGAATGGTTGAATACTGCGCGACCACTCAATTATTGGAAATCTTATTTTATTTAATTTTGTCAGGAATGATTTTTCTTGAGAAACTCAAGGTTCACGAGATAAAATGGGAAAATTGGAAAAAGTCCGAAATTTTTTGGGTTTTTGGGGGTTTTAGGGGTGAAGCCGCCCTCTGTCGTGTCAGAAAATTTCAGATTCGAATTCAGCGCCCCAAAATACATATAGAACCGTCGAGAAAAATTCTTTCGGGGCTGTTTCCTGAAAAACGTCCATTTGACTGGGCTATAATAATATTAGATTAGACCCATTTCTGATAATACAGTTGATTTTGGCGAAGGAAATCGTTCTTATACTTTTTGAGGCTTCTACCATACTTTATTTCGAATGATGCCAACATGTGCTTTTTGCTTATGCTTGGGTGATGAAAATTGTAAGGGTGATTTGATGAGATGATCAAACGTCCATGCCTACCGAAGGGATTCGAGCCCACGACCAGGTAGTGCCAGCAGCTTCGGGCGTCTCGTCTATCCTGGCCAACAGAATTTTTCAGATATTTTATTGTGTATTAGCAGGTAATGCGAGCTCCGCAAGGATCTGTTTAAAGCACGAATAGATTGAATCTAGCCAAACTGAAACCTTGTGGTACTGACATTTTGAAGTACTGGAAATAAGCCTATAAATTGAAAATAATTTTAAATATTGATAAATTGGAAATAAGCCTCGGTAAATTGAGAATCCGCTATGTAAAATTTCAAGTAGTTCAGACGTGATGATGCGTCATTTCCTATTCCGTATGAGGCAATTCTTTTCTTTGTTATATTGTAGATAGTTGTGCAACCATAACATCTAGCAAATTTAAAGATATTGATACTTCTTTTTCGTATTTATAAACGTAAAACTATTTCAGTGAACAACTCCATTCCGCGTTCAGAGGTTCAATTTGTGGATACAAAATATGTGAAACTGTAGTTTCAATCATATTTTTCCTGATGTCATTGATGAATATCGATAACACTTCAATTCACCAGTCATAGTGATAACATCTCATCGATTTTTTTTCTTTTCAGCTCTACATTCCAGTGTGAGCTCTGACTTCCTCCACAACATTCCTCCAATCATCTCTGCTCTCAATCAATCCAATATGTGAAGGAGACACATTAGGGGTAATGTGTTGTCTCCATATATAAATAAATGGATAAATAAATATGATTTGGTGTAGAAATTGAAATGGACATAGCCTTTGTATAATATTTGGTCAATTTGAAACAAACTAAATTAGGAAATTGAAGAATTTTTGGGCAATAGCCTGTTTTTTCGATCATTTTGTTTGTGCCAACCTAATAAATGAATAGATGAATATGAACAGTTCATATTACATCAAATTTACCGATATCAGCTATACTCTAAAGAAGGCAGTGACAAGGTAGAGAATCTACAACGCTGTTTTCTTATCTTACTTCACTGTCATTATAATCTAAACCTCACTGAAGCCTTATAGACATAATATAACATCCTTGTTCCTTGGTACAAGGGAGAACTCTTTCTCGTATTTGAAAGAATAAGACGTGGAAGTTTTCAATATTATTTTTGATCAATAATGAAACCTGGTTTCATAATTTATATTGTTTTTGAACAATTGATTGATCAAATTTCTCAAAACTTATTGTCGAACATACACACAGACTGACAACGATATTGGCCTTTAATTGACCGAGCGAAGTTAGGTCTAAGATTCAAGTCGACGGTTTGGCATTTCTCTTAATGTTTGAATGTTTATATGTTTAAGTTATATGTTGCGCATTCACGGCGAAACGCGGTAATAGATTTTCATGAAATTTGACAGGTATGCTCCTTTTTAAATTGCGCGTCGACGTATATACAAGGTTTTTGGAAATTTTGCATTCCAAGGATAATATAATAGAAAAAAGGAGTCTCCTCCATACGCCAATATTAGAGTATAGAGAATTAGACTATAGAATTATTCATCATAAATCAGCTGTCTAGTGGACTATAATACTACCCGTTCAAAAACATCGAACATCTTGAAAATGTATCTTTCCATCCACGTTAGTAGACAGTTGACTATAATACTACCCGTTCAAAAACATCGAATATCTTGAAAATGTATCTTTCCATCAACGTTAGTAGACAGTTGACTATAATTAATACTACCCGTTCAAAAACATCGAACATCTTGAAAATGTATCTTTCCATCAACGTTGTAGACAGTTGCAGCCAGACCTGATAACAGCGCTCACACTCACATTCCGGGATGACACGTCACGGTACGATAGGACAGAAAGCACTATGTTTATTTAGGATTTTTTCTAGACATTTTAAATTGATAAATTATTCATTAATTTTTGAGAAAACATAAAAACAGGTCAATGTAACTTACTGAGCGCGAGGTCTACTGTTCACAAAACTACTAGTTAGTTAAGAGTAAGAATTTTTTTAGTGTTGTCGATTGGTATTGACAACATCAACGTCTTATTCTTTCAATTATGAAGAAATTCCACTCAATCTCCCAACACCTATACAAATTCTTTCTCGTATCATCAACAAGCAACGCACCGCCTTACGTATCCTAGAGCATACCTTTCCGTATCACACTTTCCACCGTCTATTTCCCAACGCTTTCCACGAATCAACCCACACCCATAATACCGATTTAACCCCATGGCAATCCAACCTCTGCTTTCAAAGCAAAGCACGTCTCTTCAAATCAACTCACCCAACCCACTCACAAATTCGGGGGGTGAGACCCCCCTTTGAGGTCGAGGGCGTTCGAACCCCTTCACCGATAATAGAGGGAGGTGTGTTGAACCCACATACACATGCCAAAGAGTAATTTGAATGGTAAACGTTCACAATTTTGAAGTGCTTTCATTTCGGGAACTTGTTATTTTTGTGGGAACTCCAAACAATAAGGAAAAATCAATGATTATTAATTCAATTTCAATTTATTAAAAACACACAAAACAAGACAAAACAAAATTACAAAGACTCACGAAACAAATAAAACACAATAAAATGTTACAAATATAAAAAACCATGGGCTTAATGTTTGGGTGTGTTGGAGAAGAGAAAAAAAAAGAGAGGAAGATACCTAGCCAACTATGGTTTCCCATGTAATAGGCAGGCAAAGAAGAGAAGAGAAGTAATGAGGAAAAAAAGAAGGGAGAAATGGGGGGAAGGAAGATAAACAGAGGAATAGGTACTTAAAATAAAGGTAAGCGAGTCCACTGAAAAATGAAAAAACTAATGAAAAAAAAAATGCTGGAGCAGAAATCTCGAGTCATATATCTAAATGGAAGAAGAAATTACTGTATGTCCAGTTTTTTATATCCAGTTTAATTTTTCCGCTGATCTTATTGTCCATGAGAAAGTGATTTGGAATGAGGTTTATTATTTTAGTACCTATGTAAATTAATTGCCTCCTTATACATTCAATATTAGTGTTATAGGTTACTATTTGTTAGCAGTGGCCCTTAGATTATAATAATTAAGAGTAGAGTTTATTGTGAGAGGAAAATCGGATCTATATTTTATTAAGTACTCAATTACGGTTTTTATGTATAATTGACGTATAGTCATGACCTCAAAATCACTAAAAACCATATCCGTTGGATAGCGCCTGGGTTTGTTTAATATAGTTTTAATTATCAGTTTTTGTGCTACAAATAATTCAGCAATATGACAGTTGAAACAGCCTCCCCAAACAACTATGCCATACTGCAGAATTGACTTGACTAGAGCATGATACATCATTTTCAGGTGGTTCTTATTAAGAATTCTGTTAACATGGTAAAATTTAAAGGATAAATATCTAATTTTTCTATATATGTATTTAATATGAACATCCCATTTAAGGTTTTCATCAATTATAATTCCCAAATACTTAGTATTATTGACTTTTTTAATGGTGGGACAATCACAATTACCCAAGTTAAAATTTCACTGAGAATGGAGTCTCAAATCTTGATTCTCGTTAGGCTGCCCTACTCTATTTGCAGAGAAAGTAATGTAATTAGTTTTTTTCAATATTTAAACTTAAGGTATTCTTATCTAACCACTTCTTAATTAAAAGCATATTATTTTCAGCTATAGTATGAACTTCATTCCATGAATTTCCGTGAAAAATAGCTGCAGTATCATCTGCAAAGGATATCACAGTTGAGTTTAGAAGTCTTAAATTTAAAAAGTCATTTACATAGAGTATGAAAAGGATGGGAGAAAGTACAGTACAGTAATTAAATTATACACTTCATTATTTCAGAAAAGACAAAATTTTTTCAGTAGTATCCCTCCACATCTACAATACAATTCTATACATAAAAATTATGTAACGGTTAGGCCATTTAGACGCAATATACATGAACAAAATACAAGAGGAAAGAACGATTTCGATCTCCCATACTGTACACTGGTGAAAACACAGAGACAGCCACAAACACAGGGTCTCAGCTTTTATAATTGCTTGCCACATGATATAAAAAGTATAAAAGAGCCTAAACCATTTAAAAAAATACTTTTCAGACAATCCACTCTATTCACTGAAGGAATTTCCAGTAAAGATTGTGATTGACAAGTAGCGACTTTCATTCACTTCCTTGTGATGTAGGTGGTGAAATAAAAAGGAAAAGGAGAAGGATTTCAATAACAGTGGGCCCCAGGGCTAGAGAACTCGCTCAAAATGCCACTGATATTCAGTTTGCTTTTATTTTGTTATTGCGGATGATGCCCACATAAGTTTTTAGCTTTTGCGTGGGAAATGGGAAGTGTGTGGGTGATTTGATGAGATGATCAAATAACGTCCATGCTTACAGCGGGATTCGAACCCACGACCAGATAGCTCTAGCAGACTGAAGGGTGCAACTTATTAATCGTCTCGGCTATACTGGCCTATTGAAAGCAGTGGAAAGTCATGAGAAATAGTTTAAGTTACATTCAATAAAAGTAGAATACTTTTTGTGTAGTTGAGAAGTTGATATTGTGGTAATTATTCATATCGAATGAAAAGGACTAAGAAATTGTCAAAAAACAACTGATTTAATGATAATTAGAAAGACCGGTTTCGGTTATTACACCATTGTTTATCTCTGATAAACTGGTTTCTCTTTCTAATTATCAATAAATCAGTGGTTTTTTTGACAATTTCTTAGTCTTTTTCATTCAAAAGTAGAATAGAATTATTCTAGGTGAATTGGTTGTATTGATTTACTAATTACATGGTATTAATAATTCAGATGACAGCTGATTTGTCATTTTTAATGATGAATTATTACACAGTTTATTCTTATGCACTTTCAGTTTTATCCTGTTATATCCTGAAGATAAACGAAGGAATCAGTCGAACGGAAGGGTCAAACAATGTCGTTGACCAAAGAACTCAATCTGTGTAATGGTTCAAAGAATATGTGATGAAAATTTGAAGTTGATTTATGGAAGAATTCGAATGTTATCATCGAACATACATACCCACAACCCATAAACTCAAAAACCACAAACGGACGAGTCGAGCTTCAAGTCAAAATTGAGAACTTGCCACTAGTACTTGTGGATGAGAATATTGCGTGAGGTCTACTGTTCACAGAACTACTAGTGTATCAAGTGGAGATGATACTGTATCATATTAGTTTGATACTGTATCATTGTGTGGTGATACTGTATCATTGTGGTTGTTCTTGTTCTTTAGTGAGGTCCACGTTATAATGGCAGTATTTGATTAACATTTGTGTTGCTATCCTTGTCTATCATTCCACAAAGCAGATAGTGAATGTATCTAATCATAGTGTGTGTATCAAATTGACATGAAACTGTATCATATTATGTTAATACTGTATCTTGTTGTGGTTGTTCTTGTTCTATAGTGAGGTCCACGTTATAATGGCAGTGTTTCATTAGCAATGTTATTGCTATCCTTGTCTATCACTCCACAAAGCAGATAGCGAATGTATCAAATCATAGTATTGTGTATCAAGTTGAGATGATACTGTATCATATTGGTTTGATACTGTATCATTGTGTGGTGATACTGTATCATGTTGTGGTTGTTCTTGTTCTATAGTGAGGTCCACGTTATAATGGCAGTATTTGATTAACATTCGTGTTGCTATCCTTGTCTATCACTCCACAAAGCAGATAGCGAATGTATCAAATCATAGTATTGTGTATCAAGTTGAGATGATACTGTATCATATTGGTTTGGTACTGTATCATGTTGTGGTTGTTCTTGTTCTATAGTGTTGTATAGTAGAACACTATATAGTCTATCACTTAGACACTTATAGACTATAGTGTCTATCTTGTTCTATAGTAGATCGTTCAATTCTTGACAAGCTTATAGTATCTGGCTAATAAACAATCTAGTAGGTGAAAATATTTATGGCGTATGAAAGAGCAATACAAAAGAATGGATGAATATTGTTCTCATACTTGTATAAACCGTGAGGATGAATCATCTATCAAACAAGACTTTTAGAGCTATTCAGCCTAACAATTTTACCAGCTTAGAATAGATTTACTATCTTCGAATGACATTCCAGACGTAGACGTCCATCTAGAAACCATCAGCTTTGAATCATCACACTCTTGACTCTTAACACTGACCCTCTATCGGAAATCCTTCAATTTGTGACGTTTCCACCCACATAAGGATGTCTTTGCAACTCTGTGGTCGAGCCCTTTGTGATGTACACGAGGAAACCCCAGTGATGCACTGCCCACTCTTTTCGTGGCAGGAAATGTTTGTGAGTTGAGAAAAGAATGTGGGGGGAGTTGAGAAAAGAAGAGAAGGAGGGAAAAGGGGATGAGGAGGATGGGGTTCAAAGAGGAATTGACGGGTTGTTGGAGGAGAAGGTGATGGAGGAGGAGGAGGAGGAGGAGGAGAAGGAGGATTGAGTTTAAAGTGGAATTTCCAAAGTAGAAGAGATTAGTGGAAGAGGAGGAGGAGGAGGAGGAGGAGGAGGAAGAGGAGAAGGAGGAGGAGGAGAGGAGGAGGAGGAGGAGGAATAAGAGGAGAGGGAGGATGAAGAGGAGGAGGAGGAGGAAGAGGAGGAGGAAGAGGAAGAGGAGGAGAAGGAGGAGCAGGAGGATGTGAAGGATGGGGTTCAAAAAGGAATTGTCGTTGTAGGAGGAGGAGGAGGAGGAGGAGAGGAGGAGGAGGAGAGGAGGAGGAGGAGGAGAGGAGGAGGAGGAGGAGGAGGAGGAGGAGGGAGGAGGAGGAGGAGAGGAGGAGGAGGAGGAGGATAAGGAGAAGGTAATGGAGGAGGAGGAGGATAAGGAGAAGGTAATGGAGGAGGAGGAGGAAGAGGAGGAGGAAGAGGAGGAGGAAGAGGAGGAGGAGGAGGAAGAGGAGGAGGAGGAGGAGGAGGAGGAGGAGAAGGAGGAGCAGGAGGATGTGAAGGATGGGGTTCAAAGAGGAATTGACGGGTTGTTGGAGGAGAAGGTGATGGAGGAGGAGGAGGAGGAGGAGGAGAAGGAGGATTGAGTTTAAAGTGGAATTTCCAAAGTAGAAGAGATTGTGGAAGAGGAGGAGGAGGAGGAGGAGGAGGAGGAAGAGGAGGAGGAGGAGAGGAGGAGGAGGAGGAGAGGAGGAGGAGGAGGATAAGGAGAAGGTAATGGAGGAGGAGGAGGAAGAGGAGGAGGAGGAGGAAGAGGAGGAGGAAGAGGAAGAGGAGGAGAAGGAGGAGCAGGAGGATGTGAAGGATGGGGTTCAAAAAGGAATTGTCGTTGTAGGAGGAGGAGGAGGAGGAGGAGGAGGAGGAGGAGGAGGAGGAGGAGGAGGAGAAGGAGGAGGAGGAGGAGGAGGAGGAGGAGGAGGAGGAGGAGGAGGAGGAGGAGGAGGAGGAGGAGGAGGAGGAGGAGAGGAGGAGGAGGATAAGGAGAAGGTAATGGAGGAGGAGGAAATGGTGGAGGAAGAATAGGAGGAATGGGAGGATTCGATGGGGGAGGAGGAGAGAGAGGAGGGGTTAGGAAAGAAGAACGAGTAGGAGGATGATGAGAAGGTTGAGGTTCAAAGAGGAGGTGGTGGGTAAATAAGGAGGTGGAGGAGGAGGATTAGAAGGAGGAGAGAGTAGATCAAGATCAGACTCATTCATTCCTGGAATTCATTCAACAGAGAGCCAACTACGTAGACACTGCTTACGCATTCACACATACATACCCACTCAATGCTACATGTACTCATACAAATGTATTGAACCAATATACGGGAGTGTACCTCCAATATAAATATATACTTTTACAGTTACACATGTAGAGTGTGTACTTAATCCTTGATGAGGATAAGTAAATCAGTTGGATCAAATCGAAATTGACGTTTACAAGTAAGTAGAAGCATAGAGAAACAATAGCGAGATATCCCATGGTATAATGAGTTTATGTCGCAACTTTTACTGTTAACTCAAGCCGATTACTGTCGATTATTGTAGATTTTTACTGTTTTGGCCGGGTGAGAGTGTATGAACGGAACAATATGAGAGAATACCAGTGTCACACAGCTTCAAGGGAAAAACTACGTGAACTATCGGCTTGAGATAACAGTAAAAGTTACGACATAAACTCCCTATACCATGGGATATCTACTTACGCTATTGTTTCTCTGTGGTAGAAGTCAGATCGTTTAATTTAGATGATTACTATCACTATTGGTAGCTGTTGTTTAATCATTTACAGTGTTATACAACCATTTTTGAAACGCTGAGAGACAAAATAATTTGTTCAATCACTTTCTAGAGTGTTTTCAAGTTACATTGAATTCATTTCCAGATGGGTCAGTTAAGGCTGTACAAAGGCTAAAAATAAACTTTCTACTCGTGATATTTTTCCAAGTTTTTCGATTTGTATATCATCAAGCTATCAAAATGAAAAAGTTGTCTTGAAGTTTGAATTTTTGGGACAGAACATTTCAAATTCGGTACGATATAAATCCATGAGATTTAGAGGATGTATTCTTCACGGTATTGTTAATCGAGTAAAACAAAAATTTTCTGCAAATATCAATTTTTGAAAAAGTTATTAAATTTACCAAAAAAAAACTCAACTAAAAGTTATTTTTAGTAAATTGAATAACTATCTCAAAATTGATATTTTCAGAAAATTTTTGTTTTACTAGATCAAAAATACCATGAAAAATCAATCCTCTAGATCTCATGGATTTATCTCTTACCGAATTCGAAATGTTCTGTCCCAAAAATTTAAACATCAGGCGCTTATATCTCAAAAAGTAATGATCAGAAAAAAAATGTTTTCATTTTGATAGCTTGATGATATACAAATTAAAAAACTTTGAAAAATATCACGAGTAGAATTTTATTTTTGCTTTGCACTGCCTTAAGCTCTGTTTTCCTATGAATGTCCCCTCTTCTGTCTTCTGGGGAGAATTAGAATATTATTGATATAAAATATTCACACAGAATGTGTGTGAGCATTCCCATAAGAACCAGTGGTATTCTTATTCTGACCAACTGAGAAGAAATTTATTGGAGATTAGGGCTCAAGTGCTACAGTCTCAACTCACACTTACGCGACTCAGGTCGATAAGAGACTCGACTCTAGTCGAGAGCATGTGTTTTCAAATGGTGACAGTCGTGGAGACTAGAGTCGACTGGTCTGAGTGTCACCATTTGGAAGCACATGCTGCGTCGAGGAGAGACTAGAGTCGCAGTCTCTTCTCGACTCGAGTCGCGTAAGTGTGAGTTGAGCCTAAGTAAAGAAACTGTTAAACTTAGAAAATGGCGATAAAAAAGTGAAAAATCACTATCTCGTACACCTCTGGAGAATCAAACCCTTTCTCCATTAAAATGTGCTATAGTGAAGTTGTGTTTATTTTGTGGCTCAAAAAGTTTTCAAAATTACTCAAAAATGTCCAATTTGTAAATATTTGAGTGGAATATTTTTGTTTTTAAATATCGAAATTTGAAATTTTTAGTTTAGTCATTAGTTTTGGAGTAGAAATTGGACTTTTTGAAGTGAAGAGTGAATCTTAACCTCATTCTTTTTTGAGACTTTTATTTGTAAAAATTTGGAAGTAGACAGTTTTGGGCTATGCCTGTTGTCTTCTTCCAATCATATTATCTATATACAAGGTGCGGCAGAAAGGATGAACGGTTTTCAAAAAAGTAATATGTCGTTACCTATGCATAAAAAAAACATTTATTTACTGAACAATATTCACATTATTTTACAATTTTAGAAAATTAATGTTTGAAAACAATATCTGACAGGTGACGGCCGTTTTCAGCAATGCACTTTACAAGCCGCTCTCGGAAGTTGGATTGTACTCTTTCTAACATTGCCCTGCCAATTTGTTCGACTTCCTCGCGAATTGCTCCCTTTAGTTCTTGAAGTGTACGTGATTTATGCTGGTAAACACGTGACTTTAGGAAACCCCACAAGAAGTAGTCGCACATGGACAGGTCTGGAGACCGAGGAGGCCAATCAATGTCACCAAACCGAGAAATGATGCGACCACGAAAAACAGCCCGAATTGCTTCCATTGAATTTCTTGCTGTGTGAGCTGTCGCCCCGTCCTGCTGAAACCATACTTGCCGGATAGGAATACGTTTCCTTCTTAATTCAGGAAGGAAGAATCCAGTGAACATCTGTCTATAACGTTCTGAGGTTACAGTTACAGTGGTCCCGTTGTCGTCTTCAAAAAAGTATGGACCAATAACAAATATACTGCTCACAGCACACCAAACTGTCACCTTGGGACTGTGTAATGGTCTCTCATGCATTAATTTTGGATTTTCATCTGACCAATAACGATAGTTCTGCTGATTAACGGTACCATTCAAATGAAAATGTGCTTCATCTGTCGTAAACAAAATGATGTTTTCATTTTGGTCAAATGTGGCCTCCATTTCTCGAGCAAAATTCAGCCGCTTTACATAATCGCCAGGATTCAATTGTTGAACCATGGCCATTTTGTAGGGATGAAATCCTAGATCTTTATGTAAAATACGCCTTACTGACCGATCACTGATGTTCAGTTCAGAAGAATGTCTCCTAGCAGATCGATTAGGACTACGGAGTATGGCTTGCCGAACTCTTTCCACATTTTGTGGAGTGCGTACAGTGCGATGAGCCCCTGGTGGTCGTTTATTCATTACTGTTCCTACTGAACGAAATGATTTTACCCAACGTAAAATGGTGTTACGAGTGGGTACATTTTCATTTCTCGCAAGATTGAAATGACGACGAAACTCGCGCTGAACTGTAATGATACTCTCATTATTACGCACAAAACTGTCGTAAGTAACACACGATGTTGCACATTCCACGAATCCATGATGCCGATTAAACAATGACTAGAAAAAATGGTATGATCTACCGAACACATGTTCACTTCAGCTGGCCCAATCCGACTACCCAAATCAGAATACTATCTGTTCTAAAAACATCCACCCTTCCTGCCGCACCCAGTATATATAAAAGCGAAATGGCACTCACTCACTCACTCGCAGAACTAAAAATCTACCGGACCAAAAACGTTCAAATTTGGTAGGTATGTTCAGTTGGCCCTTTAGAGGCGCACTAAGAACGGATTTGGAAAAATTTTAACTCTAAGGGTGGTTTTTAAGGGTTTAAAGTTCGTCTTTTAGCATGTATATTCTTCTTATTCCAATTTCTTAATTATAATTGAAATGTCCATACCATATGTTAATATGTTAATATAGAACTATAATCTAGAGAGAGTACTTCTTCGAAACAGTTGTTTACTGGTAACTAAATTAATAATTTTAAGGGTTGGCATTAAGTTGAGTTGACTTTGTTAGATTGGCACCAAGTTGAAGATTGAAATGCATTTATCGCGGAAAAATTGATTGGACACTGCTACTTCAATCAGAGCTATTCCTGGGAATATTATATTACTAGCCGTCAGGCTCGCTTCGCTCGCCATATCCGTTTAGCCAGACGACTTTGTATTTATTTCATTGACAATCACAAATCTCCGCCCCCTGGACCCCCGACTGGATCGTCCTAACATATGATAAAAATGCTCAAATGATTAATTCAGGCGAGCGAAGCGAGCCTGCTGATCTCATTCTTGGACGATCCAGTCGGGGGTCCAGGGGGCGGAGCCCCCTGGCTAGACGGATATGGCGAGCGAAGCGAGCCTGACGGCTAGTATATTATAATTATGATTTGTGATTGTCAATGAAATAAATACAAAAATAAAATAAGGATTCACTATTAGAATGTTTTCTCACAAACATTTGAATTGTTTTGATAAGATCAACAACAGCCTTAGCGTGAACACCCTTCCTTTCTTTCTTAAAAAGAATATTGTTTCAATATCTCTTATACAATTTAATTCTATCAACTTGGAAATTTTTGTATTTTGATAATTGAACTTGAAAGTGTATTAATTTCATCACATCACTTGTAGTCATTTGATAAACATTATGAATTTATTTCTAACATTATTATTATATTATGCAACATGAAATCACAACACTATATATGCAAAACACCCAGTAAATAAAATCTTTCCAAACCAACTAACCTACCATCAAATTTACAACTAACACAAACCCATGCTCATTATTTCACTTGAAAACAAACAAAAAATCACAAACCTGTAGTTTCTCGCAGGGTCAAATCATAGCCGACTTTGTCAAGATTGAAATAAGTAGATGGTAAAACCACACTGGTTTGTATTCCATGATTTGAATATAGGACTAATAACAGTTATTTAGTTTTTTGGAAAAACCAGAGACAGATTTAGTTAGTATTGTTAAGGACAGTTCATGAATTATTTAAAAATAATTATTACTATCCACCATTATTTACGACAATCAGAGATAGATAAAATGGAGGCTAGATGACAATTATTTGTTTCTTTCCACTGTTGTTAGAGGAGAACAAAATAGCCGTAATCACAGTATTTTTGATTTGAAGTAAAACGAGAACAAGGAAAAGAATGGAGAAAATGAGAGGATATTGTGAGAAAGATGATAAATAGAAAAGAGAATGAGATAGAGTGTGGGTAAAAGAGAGAAGAAAATGGGAAGAGTTGATGAGGTTTTTCTAATTTCTGTTTCCCAAAATATTGTTTCGACTGAACCACTAATTATGAAAACATAATAACACTAAATTATATATTTGGAAAAAAGCAGGATTTGAGGAGAGAGAGAACCTTTTCCAGATTGGAGTTGAGACACTCTCATTTCAGTTTTAGGTAGGGTAGGGAAAAGTTACTGAATCCAACTTTTACTTTACAATCTTTCTTTTTGGAATAATAATATGCCATCAGTAAAACATATTCCGTCAAGAGAGTTTTTGAATTGATTTCAAAACTTTTGAAAGTTTCAATTCAGTTCAACAGTTATCTACTGGGTGAGTAAGAGTGTTTTAAGAGATATTTACAAGTTTTTATGTCTGTCAATACAAGGTATAACATAAATGGAGGAAGAATATGAGTAAGATATGATTAATAAGAAATATCGGGCTTCGCTCGTTATTTTATTCATTGATAAACAGAACACAATTCTCTAAAATGATCGTTTTTATATTTTACAGCTGGCTATACGTCAGCTTATGAATTTCGGGGATGCGATATTTTGATTTTCCACAGAATCACTCGCTCACTATTTTACTATCCACAGACGACGAAAGTCTCAGCTGTTTCAGCCAAGGATGAATTATCCTTTTAATGTCGTTCAGCGAGTTATCCCATGGAGATCCGTTGACCATAAATAACCAGATACAAAAATATATAGAAATATACAGAAATTGCTCGCTCAATATAATAGGATACTGCATTCAGATAGACTTTTCCATTTTCCAATTTTCGAACTATTTGTCATGATAAATTTTGTGAACATCCAACATCATGAACTCAATATGAAAAGTGAGTTTCATTCATTCATTTTATTTTTACAAAAACACAGATTGAGAGAGAAAATCTAAGGATTTCTTGTACTATTTCTCTCCCAAATTTAGATAATATTGGGGTTAGTTAACTCTTAGGATCAAGTCACACAAAGTGTTTTTTCAGGCGTTTTCAGACGTGTCGGCAGGGCAGGAAGCTCTCCGATTGGCTGATTGGGTTAGCGTTCAGGAATCAGCTGATAATCAGCCAATAGGAGAGCTTCCTGCATTGCCGACTCGTCTGAAAACGCCTGAAAAAAAAACGCTTCGTGTGATTTGGCTCTTATCACAATGAATCAATATGATTTCTACAAGATTATCATCTCTACCATGATAGTTTTCATATTTCATTACCAATTCTAATCAAATCAAAATGTTGTTTCATTACTTACAGGTTAATCCATGGACATCACTCGACCTCTACGAAAAATCATAAAGATTCTCCACTATGACAGTTTTTGTACATCTTTTCCAATCGTTTTCATAGGATCGCTTTACATTTTAGTTGTTACGTTCAGTATTTTGGCTGCTTTAGAGGAATGGAGAAACCGTGGAGATGTACTGATGGCTCTCAAGGACATATCTGTAATGACCGTACTAGTTTTGTGTAGTTTGGAGCACGCTTTTGTACCTGAAAAAATAAATAGACTGATGGATATAATTGAAGAAGAGTTTTTAGTCGGAAAACACACGAGTCTAAAGAAGAAGGTAGGGTTGAGATTTTTCAAAATACAGCTTTTGAATAGAATACAAGTTTTAAAAAATATCTGTAAGGCTAGTTTCACACTCATTCGGTTCGTTTCGTTTTCGGCAAATTCCGATAAGTGTGAAACGATGATTCGGTTTGAATAGAAACCGAATAGAAACCGAAACCGAAATAGTACCGAATAGAAACCGCATAGAACCGAACGCCCACTTGACTCTAATAAATTCCATCAGGTTTCAATTCGTTGCAAGCGAGAGGCTTCTTTCACACACTTTCGGTTCGGTTCGGTTCGTTTCGTTTTCGGCAAATTCCGATAAGTGTGAAACGATGATTCGGTTTGTATTCGGTACCGAATAGCAACCACATAGCACCGAACGCCCCCTCGACACGAATAGGTTTCATTATATTCGAATTCGTTGCTAGAGAAACAGGAAAAAACAAAGTCTTTTACACACGCTTGCCTTTTTTGTTTTTATTTTAACCTGATATCATGATTATCTGTTTCAAAATTTTCCAAGTCAAAATCATATGGTCAATTCATTTCTGTTAGTTCACAGAAACATTTTTTTTCAATGAATAGTTTGCTGAAAAAATATGAAAGATATATATTAAAACTTAGGGAGAAATCTTATTCTTTTATTTTTTCCACGAATTTTACATGATTTCATCAATGGAGAGAAGAGATGAATTTTTATATACTATGTGTCAAAACAAGGAACAAATTTTCAATTAAAAAAATAATCTCTCTGAACTTCCAAAATTAACATAATCAAAAAGAAACTATAAAAATAATTCAAATTTTTAATTAACTTTAAAATTTTGTTGTTCAAGAAATAACATCTTACAATTTAACACCAACTGTTATATTTAAATATACCACCATGCACTGTGAAAATCCAAACACAGCTGTGTTTGAAAAGAAAATACCTGATTAGAACCGTACGAATTGAAACCTGACATGTATGAAAGCCTCATTCGTTTTCGGTTCGGTTCGGCTCGTTACCGAAAACGAACCGAACCGAATGAAACCGAAAGCTTGTGAAGCTAGCCTAACTGAAATGTATTCGTGAATGATATTTCACACCACCGTAGGACTAGACCATATCAAGCGTTTTTTCAGGCGTTTTTGCACTGACTGCGGACGAGTCAGCAAGGCAGGAAGCTCTTCGATTGACTGATAATCAGCTGATTCCCGAATCAACTGTCAATCAGCAATCAAAGAACGCCTGAAAAACGCTTCATGTGACTTGGCCCTTCCTTATATGGTAGTTTTAAATAGTACGTATCTCCTACTGTTCAATCTACGCTAAGCCGGTTTGGAATTGACAGATTGATTTACATCATGAGGGGGATACGTCGGCTACGTCTTCCAAAAGACGTATTTCAAGCTACGCTACGTTGGTGTGAAATCGGCTTTACCGCTTCAAAATACAGTCTATCAAATCAAGTTTTATTCAATGATATCACTTACATGAGAAATCCCATTATACAAATGATATTACAGATCATTGAATACAATACTGTTCGCTTAAGAAAAATCTTGTCTGCAAACAGGAGTGAAATACATTCAGAACTCAACTTAAAATGCTTATCTATAAACTCAAATGAAAATACTTATCTTAATTAAATTTAATTATCTTAATTCATCATACACACACACCAACACATACACACCCACACACCATGGAGAAATCATAATAAAGTATTAATAACATACTGAAAGAATTTTGAAACTAGTGACTGTCAAGGTGATTCATCTAAAGGTGCGTACAGATTTACGCACCGCGAACATGAGCAATTCACTTTTAATCAGCTGATACCAAGCTTTTTATATCTGTATCTTACCGTTTCTGTAAAAATACAGATATAATCAGCTGATTAAAAGTGAATTGCTCATGTTCGCGGCGCGTATATCTGTACGCACCTTAAGAATACCGTAAAACCGGCTAACTTGGGACAGTAGTCTAACTTGGGACAGTTTAACCCCTTCCCCCCATTTCCAAAATTTCCAGCTGTCTGTGCAATTAATTCCGAGTTCTGGCATTGTGGATTTGTTGGGAACACATCATTGAAAATATCTAATAACGTTTTGAACAACTGATCAACAGCTAAGATACTTTTTTAAAAGTCATGACAATCTACTATCTCTAAGAAATTGAGCCTTTAATAACTTCTATTGTGAACACTCAATTATTACACACAATTATTCAATTATTTTACAGTTGAGGTATTTTTATTATGAATATGAAACATATTATTCAAAATCTAATGACCCAAGCTAACCTTCAACCACTCAATTGTCTCATTTTAGGCAAATCATATTGGTGTCCCAAGTTACCCAACCTCTGCGGGTAACTTGAGACACCATATTTTTTTTTCAGAACAGGTTGGAATAATAATGAAATTTATATTTGAAGTATTATTAAAGACCTAAGTTTTGAGCACAGAAGAAATGAACTATTAAAATGATAATGGAACTGAATTTCAAGTCAAAGTTGAAAACTGTCCCAAGTTAGCCGGTTTGACGGTAATAAAAAGCTCATTAATCTCAACCGGAGAATGAACCATCAACTATAGGTGTACTATTTAGATTTGTAAGATTTAAAATACTATCGTTTACAATACTTCTATCGTAGCATACAACATTTCTGATATGCTACAATATTAAATTTAATCAAGGTACCGTATTAACTAATTTTTCAAGGTAGTACGGTAATTGATTAGAAACCAGAAATTCACCTTTTTAAAATTATCATAAGAGATTATGATAAGAGAACATTTTTCTGATCTACTACAATATTGTATTTATTCAAGGTACCGTATTAACTCATTTTGAAGGTAGTAGTACAGTAATTGATTAGAAACCATAAATTGCCCTTTTTATAAGTATTATAAGATATTATATCATTTTGAATGAAAAAGACTAAGAAATTGTCAAAAAACCACTGATTTATTGATAATCAGAAAGACCGGTTTCGGTTATTACACCATTGTCAATCTCTGATAAACTAAAACTCTATGTAAATACATATAGTTTTGAAATAAAACACATAGATGTTGTCAGTTTTCTACACTTTAATTTGGTACACGACCATGGTTTCGACATATAGTTTTAGTTTTATGTTTTAGTTTATCAGAGATTGACAAGTGGTTTTTTGACAATTTCTTAGTCTTTCTCATTCAATATGAATAATTACCACAATATCAACTTCTCAACTACACAAAAAGTGAAAATATTATATCATTATTATTTGTTACATAATAATAATGCTACGCCAGCTTTCTCAGTGAATCTCCAGTATTCAACTCAAGAACTATTGTGTTCCAGGGCCCAAAATCCAGAAAATACCAACAGTTCTTCGACGAAAGTCACGCAGAGATGAAAAATCTACACAAGAACATCTTTTTGACCTTCACCGTCATATATTTTGCCACCGAATTAAAAATTCCAGTCAAGAATTTCATGCAGAAATTGGATGGAAAAGAACCCGAAGACTGGCCCACTCCTTATCTATTCTACTATCCTGAGGGATACAGTACTACTCCTGTATTCACACTCGCATTTATTCTTCATGCGGTCCAACTATTTTTCATGCTAGTATCTGCGTATTCTATGATGGTCTCAACTGCTATATCTACTGTGAAGGTGATTTATTATCCTACGATTTCAAATTGAATTGGATTTTCATTGCCAAAAGTCAAAAGTGCATCACAGTATTGTACAATAATATTAAGTATTATTATTATTAATTAGTATAATAAGTATTATTGTTATAGGCTAATAAGATTTCTAGAGAATATGATACAAATAGACAGTAGAACATGAGTAATAGTAATACAATATTATCAAGATATATATTTAAATGGTTAGGTACTATTTGATATTTACTATTGTAACTGGTTGATAAAGAAATTGCTTGATTCATTCATATTTTATTTAGCGTATGGCAGATACACAACAAATATATAGCTCATGAGTCTCAAATGCCTAGATATACACTGTATATTTCCAAATTCTTTGAGATGTTGTGTAGTTTTAGGTCAGGAGAACATAAGTTTGTCTGACCGCCATCATTTGCTAGTCCATTTAGCGTTACCCAATGTGCACCATGGAGGCGAACTAGCGTTACACATAATTAAGTTAGAAATCTGATTGCTGGGAAAATTTTGAGGTTGAAGAAGGTTAAAACTCAATTTTCAGAAAAAAAACATTTTCAAAATCATCTTCACCATTACAAATGTCCAAAATTCAATTTCAATTTCAATTTATTTATTAAAAACACACATAACAAGACAAAACAAAATTACAAAGAATTTGAAACAAATAAAACACAATAAAATGTTACAAATATAAAAAACCATGGGCTTTGTGGTTGGGTGTGTTGGAGAAGAGAAAAAAAGAGAAGAAGATACTTAGCCAACTATGGTTTCTCATGTAATAGGCAGGCAAAGAAGAGAAGAGAAGTAATGAGGGAAAAAGGTAAGGGAGAAATGGGGGAAGGAAGAAAACAGAGGAATAGGTACTCAAAATAAAGGTAAGCGAGTACACTGAAAAATGAAAAAACAATGCTGGAGCAGAAATCTCGAGTCATATATCTAAATGGAAGAAGAAATTACTGTATGTCCAGTTTTTTATATCCAGTTTAATTTTTCCGCTGATCTTATTGTCCATGAGAAAGTGATTTGGAATGAGGTTTATTATTTAGTACCTATGTAAATTAACTGCCTCCTTATACATTCAATATTAGTGTTATAGGTTACATAATTGCTTTTTTGCGGTTTTTTTAGCAATAATAATTGCTTCAAATTGTAATATTTATCATACAAGAACAATCCAAATATAGAATTTCAGTTTGAAATTTATTTCTCTTCAACTCATTCATAAATATTTATTGATAAAATGATAATTCAACTCATTAGTTGATTTCATAATCCATTTTAATATTTTAATTAGAGTATATTTTAGTAGTATATTGCATGATGGTCTCAACCGCTAATGACACTGTAAAGGTGATTTACCTACAACTGTTAGGGTCAAGCCACATGAGGCGTCTTTCACACGTTTCTTCACTGGCAGCGGACGAGTCGGCAGGCCAAAAAATAAAAATGGCAACCATGCCGTCCTGTCATTTCCACTGATTTTATAACGTGAATCTCATAAAAACAAAATTAATTTTTAGTTTTTATTAATTCGTGAATCTCACAATATCTAACTCTACTTCAACCCTATTTTCCAGCTTACAGCCGACTTCAAAGCCTTCTGTCTTTACCTGGAGGACTTTAGCAACGAATTTTATTTTCTGGCCGGAAATAAAGTAGATTACGATAAGATCATCGATTTATCCTACAAAAATCTGAACAAACAGTTGAATTTGAATCGGAAGTAAACAATAATGATGAAATTTCAAATCTGAAGGATCAGAGACAGTCTTCTAGAACAGAGGAGGAGCTCCGGGATGAATTGAGAGAGATAGTGGTCACTCATCAGAATCTCTACAAGTAAGAATTGAGATAAATAGTATTTCAATGATTAACTAATTTTTCTATTTTTGAATTGGAATCGAAATACTGATAAATGATCTTTTAATTATTATCTAATTTTCATTTTTATTTCAAATTAGAATCAGAATACTTTTTTATGAAAAAAGAGACACACGTTACCTATGTTATGTTTTGAAGGGATAGATTCAATTCAATTCAAATTCTTTATTCTGCCTGACATTTTTTACAATGTATAAGCTCGTCAAAAAAAATACAGTGTACATAATAAGAATACATAACACAATATCAAGAATATATAAAGATAGCTCAGAGTATGTATACGGTATACAAGTAGGCTAACAGGGAGATTGACAAGAATAGTAACAGTATTCTAATAGTAACAGAATATAAATTCACACCTTACAGTACACAACTTGGTCCAAAATGAGGTGCAGCCCTTTTATTGAACATTCAAAGTATTCAGTCAATGAATAATATGCTCTCTCCATCAATTTATTCTTCACAACTTTCTTGAATTTCATTTTTGGCAGCTCTTTAACAGCTGAGGAAAGACTGTTGTAAATTTTTATCTGCTGAAATAGGTGGCTGTTACTTGTTTTAGAAAGCCTTACCTGTGGAATTTAAATATCATTTCAAATTCATTCAAGAATCCAAAGGTTCAAAGAGCCTCACACGTCAACCGCAGCTTATTGTGTGTCCCAAGTATGTTAGTTGGGCAAAACAATACCTATGTCCTTTACAAGATCCAGGAGTTTCATCACCTGGTAATCACCTGGTAAACAGATCCCTTCTCCTATAGCCCCTAGTCTCTCGCAATCCAGTATGATATGCTTGGCAGTCTCTTCAGACTGATTACAAAGCCTACACATCTGACTTTCATTTCTGAGTCCAATTGTGTGGAGATGTTTCCTGAAGTGGCCATGTCCAGTTATCAGGGCAATCAACTGCTTGACCTGACCTCTACCCAAACTCTACCCAAGTAAAACTTGCGTCTGCTGGCGGCCTGACACTCACGTTATACTTATTGTGGTTATTGAAGAAGAGTATTTTGATTCTTAATTTACTAGTAGTTCTGTGAACAGTAGACCTCACGCAGTATTCTCATCCACAAGTACCTGATTGAAACTATAGACCTTATGGAAATACAGCAATAGACTGGCTTCTCCACACATCTGTGTAATCACCTGTCAGCTGATTTATGATGAATAATTATTCTATAGTCTGATTTTTACTCTAATATTGGCGTATGAAGGAGGCTCCTTTTTCCTTTTATATTATCCTTGAAATGCAAAATTTCCAAAACCTTGTATATACGTCGACGCGCAATTAAAAAAGGAACATACCTTCTATCAAATTTCATGAAAATCTATTACCGGTACCGCGTTTCGCCGTAAATGCGCAACATATAAACATTTAAACATTCAAACATTAAGAGAAATGCCAAACCGTCGACTTGAATCTTAGACCTCACTTCGCTCGGTCAATTAATTAGTTACATTGACAGCAAAATTTTTTTGTTCACTTTTATAATAGTACTACGGTAGTTGTCAAAAATAAAGAATATCCTACAATCAGATATACTACTTTATGCTGTCAGCATTGGTTAAATGGGTTGACGTTGATGCTATTTAAGAGTAATACTGACAGTGTTGAAGTGAATCTTACTTACTTTTGTGACGTCAACAAATAAAAATTCGTGATGCGTCTACAGTGAGGTTCACGTTATAATGGCAGTGAAGAAAGATGATCAACGTTGCCGATCCTCAGTCTTGTCAATGCTTTCTAAAGACGGTAGCTGATACAATTTTATTGGTGTAATATTAACTGTTCATTCTCGTTTAAAATAATCAATTATATTTTATTAATCAAGAAATTATATTTTTCAACAATTTCATAATGAATTTTCATAATTAAGATGTAATATTTTGTTAATTAATTATTAATTCTACATTGTTGAAAGACAATCTGGCAACAGAGCAAAGCGAGAAAGAGATTTGTTGAATGATAGACAAGAATAGCAATACCATTGCCAAACACACTGCCATTATAACGTGGACCTCACTATATAAGAATGGGTAACGGACATATAAGTGAATGCGTTTAATGATATTTGATAATACGGTAATGCTTAGAATAAGCAATCAATGTAATAGTTTCTCTGCTTATTGCGATAAAATATAGGCTTCATGTATTAGTTTTCTCTGCTTATAGGTAGAAGCTAAATAAAAGCTGGCTTTATTTATTTGGTTCAAGTTTATCTATTACATCAGTTTACCTAATTTCTTTGTGGTAATTTTAAACGTTTAATGTTTATTCAGGAATTTGAGAATTCTGGAAGTGAACCAAGGTACTATGACTCTTCTAATAGACTCGGCTATCAGCTTTGAAACTTGCATTGGTCTTTTTCTAATGATGAAGGTGAGTGAGGAATAATTATTGCTATATAGAAATTTATCAATTCGTGTGGGAAAGTGATCCTTTATTTATCGAATATAGTTTTATCATATGTATTATTATTTAACAAAAATCCCAATTGAATGCTGTAAATCACTCCGAAGACTTCTGCTACTGCAAATATTGACAACAGGTTAAACAGCTAGATGGAAATTCGATGAGCGCTACTATTCAAAAATTATTTGTCAGCCCGGGAATTTGGATTTTAGTTTAATAATAATAATAATTAATTTATTAGAATTTGAATAGTTGCAATAACTCAGTATCTTAATCATATTTAGCAAAAGTTTAGTTTCTGAAAATCCTCAAACCTCAAATCACGCTTATTAGAACTTAGCTAGGTACTTCGACACAATAAGTAATATTCAATCCTCAAAAAAGAAGTTTGAAAAATATCACGAGTAGAAAGTTTATTTTTAGCCTTTGCATAGCCTTAATAAAAACAATATAAAACTTGTAGTACCCTTTTATTGAAGTTTTTAAAATGTTTTAATAAAAGGGTACAACAAGTTTTGTATTGTTTTTATTAATCCTCTTATTCACTTATAATATGCTACTTGAAGCAGGTGATAAGGATAATCGCAGGATCAAGGTAAATGAGGATTGGCAGTGCAGGATGAAAAGAGAGAGAATGAAAGCGAATTAGATAGAACATGAGAGGATACAGGTATTTTGAATTTTAATTTGATTTTCGAAGAAAAGATAGTATAATCTTCTGCTATCTTTTCTCTATGTTAAAGGTAACTGCACTAGAAACACTCACATGAGCTCGTTAAAATCGTTAAAACTCGTTAAAGCTCGTTAAAACTCACATGGGTTCATTCTTGTTTAAAATAATCAATTATATTTTTATCAAGTAAGAAATTATATTTTCCAATAATATCATAATGAATTTACATAATGAAGATGAAATATTTTGTTAATTAATTATTAATTCCATATTTTTAAAAGACAATCTGGCAACAGAGCAAAGTGAGATAGCACTATTCACTTTGTTGAATGATAGACAAGGATAGGAATACCATTGCTAAACAAAACTGCCATTAGAACTTGGACCTCACTACAGCTCAGAGTCCGGAAGGTTGCATACCTCAGAATAACAGGAATTTGTTATTCCCCTACAGTCCTAAATAAAATTTTAATATTTTCAAATGTCTAGACTAAATTGCTTTGTTCAAGGTATATTTATATAGGTACAGGTTTTTCAAAATAAAAAAACACATAGACTTTGTGGATTCTAAATTTATTTGTTTATGGTACAGGACAATGGTTCCGTGTTTGCAGCTTGATAATGTAAACTGTGTGGCCACGAAACCATAGTCATGTACCTTAACCTTCCCGTAGTTGCGCCCTACTCAATCACACGAGCAGTCGCGTGTTGTATTTTTTACAACATCCAATTTTCCAAATGTTATGTACTATGTTTACTGTCAAAACATATTAATTAATTGTATAATTACTTTTTCCATCTTCTTGGATTATTTTACGCCTATGAACATTTGGATGATTACAAATTCATAGCTCAATAAGGTACATCAAGCAAAGCCAACAATTCTGTGTTATTGGTTCGTTTACAGTCCCCGTATACAGTCTTTCCCTATCTTATGCACTGTCGCGACTAAATGGCACCTAAAGACTGAACCATTGCTCGGTTGATACTGCAACTCAGTGGAGTGATGGGGAGAAAGTTTTGGAATGCATAGGTGACTCATTCACTGACACCACCTCATCCAATAGTTTTGTGCAGCAAAAAAACTGACAATGTTGTACTTTTTACAACAGCGCGACTGCCGAAAGGATACATAAATGTACAATTTACAAAATCCGTGTGATTCTATTTCATTATAGAACGGTTCTAAAAAAATATCAATAGTGAATCTATGGAATAATTTTTAATTCACTTATTTGACTTTGATTTAATTCATCATGGTTCTTGTTATAAAGGGGTCCAACTTTTAATGTAAATCATGATATCTATTGATGTTAATGGCTTCAAAAATTGCAACAAAATTATTACAAATATTCATATCATTCAAAATAAATAATATATTATGTATTTTTGAATATTTATTTCAGACGGACGACTCAGTAAGCATGATGAACATATTCGTACATGTTGTAGCCATTGACTTTCTTCTACTTTTTACATGCAGCAAGGGCCAGTTGATCATAAATCAGGTGAACATGAATGAACTTTATTTCCTCCATAAAAAGAAAGAAATTTCACACTTTATGGAAATTAACCGACCACTAAATCAAGTAAGCGTGGCCAGTGTACTTGAAATTATTTTTGTTATTCACTCATTTTCAAATAATTCAAATCCTGGAACCTTATCAAACTAGCTGAGTGAATTCTTTCAACTTGAGGCTCGAGTAGTTGAAAGTTTGTGGGCTGTTCGAACCATTATAATATTAATCTTATATTAATAATTTATTATTATAATATTAATCGGAAGTGTAATATTAATCTATCTAAATTTAAAATTGTTTTATTCTGATTTGTATATTTAGATTGATGATTTAGTGCTTCATTTTTGAATAGTTAGTTATGTCGGTTGAAGGCATTGTTCTCAAGAGTGGAAGCAAAACGCTGAATGAAAGAATGCAACTTTTAAACCACCCTCATCCCCTTAGCACATGAGTAAGGAATGGGTACTTCTGATATGTTCTCCTCACAACTAGTCTCATCAAAACTGCAAAGTCAAAAATTGTGTTTAAAACATTCACTTCAAATTTCTTTGTCAATTGGTCTATTGTTGCGAAAATAAAGATTTCACACTCAACACTAAAGCTGCTGAAAATGGTGTAGGGAAATTTGTAAAAGTGTGAAATTATACATCAAATTGAAGAGAATTCAATGCTCTATAAGCTTATAATCAGCATAGATTTTTTCCATCGAGTTTTGAAAAGTTATAAGAGCAAAAATAGAAAAAAAAAATGGTGGCAAACGTGTTTTTTTTTTCAAAAATGTCACACCTTCAAGAGCGGATATCTCGAAAACTAGAGGAGATATAAAAAAGTTGTAGGATGAATATTGTAGGAAATTATGTAAGATTTAATTTGTTATAAGACAGTCAAATACTTAAGATACATAGTTTTTTAGTTTTATGCGAGAAACCAAAAAATGGTACCTTTAAATCACCCCTACCCCCTTAGCATAGGGGGTAGGTGTGGGGACTTAGGTTTACCTCCTTACTACCCTAAACAGAACTGCGGAGTCAAAAATTGTCTTCCCAACATTTCCCTCTATACCCTTTTTTGAACATTCATTGCCTGGACTACCTATTTTATTTTGTTTTTCTGATATTATGTTTCTCAACTCCTTGAAAACGCCCAAGACCAACCGGAACAAAACTACAGTAAGATTCACTTAAAACTGTCAGTATCCCTAATAGATAACATCGTTGCTTCTCATTACACCAATACTGAAGTTTGAATTGAATGTCTCTAAAATATAGCTATAATGAGGTCCACGTTATAATGGCAGTGGAGAAAGATAGGAGAACAACGTTGCCGAACCTCTGTCTTGTCAATGCCTTCTATAGACGGTAGCTGATACAGGTTTATTGATGTAAATCAAATCAAATCAAATTTTATTCACTCGAAATTCATACAAAATATTAACAAAAGTATAACAAGACAAGTTACAAGTGAACTTACTAGATACTTGTTGTCATTGTCGAAGACTGGGGATTCCAGATAGACAGTGTCATGAACAAGGTTGGTTGGTAGCCGTTTTGGCTAGTCGTTGGAGTAGAACTGATTCAAAAAACAAGATACTTCTCACAAAAAGTACAGTATGTTACTGGACTTTGTCCGCGAATAGGAGTCGGATCCAAAGTGTTATAAGTAACATTATTTAATTTATAACTTGTTGTAGTTGAAGTAACAGTAGGAGGAGTTGGGAAGAAGAAAGATTAACTATCAACCGTTAATTAACTGTTCATTCTCGTTTACAATAATCAATTATATTTTATTAAGCAAGAAATTATATTTTTCAATAATTGCATAATGAATTTTCATAATTAAGATGAAATATTTTTACATTTATAATTCTACATTGTTAAAAGACGATCTGGCAACAGAGCAAAGCGAGAAGGAGATAGCCCTATCCGCTTTGTTGAATGATAGACAAGGATATAGCAATACCATTGCTAATCAAACGAACTCTGCCATTATAAGGTGGACCTCATTATAATATATAGGTTGTCGTTTACAACTCTCAGATTATTTATCAATATAAAATTGAATAATTATCTTTCTAATTTGTACAATTTTTTTTTAATATTTCAGGGTCAAGATTTGCGATTTCAACTAGCCACATGTCCATGGATCGACAAGCCTCAATGGTTCAAAAAATCGCTGCAAATTATGATGTCGCGCTCAAATTTGGAAACCCAACTGAATCCATTCGGATTATACGTCATCAACTATGAATCTTTCAAAAATGTAAGAGCCTAATCCATGAATATACACTTTAAACAAACAATATTCCACGTTGAACGCCATACTATTTGTTGAAATAATGTAGATATAAATATAGAGTAGGCTACACATGTCTAAAGTAATAGTAAGCATCAGCATTATTAGAAATATGTTTGCTAAAATGTTTCAATATTTTTGACGAATGTATTTATTCTGAAGAGCCCAAATGCCGTTGCAATAAAATAATGATCTGACCATCTATATACCCTGTTCTTGAAACTTGAAACAATGATGAAGCCTGGTCCAGGGGGTCTGGAACCCCCCACTCGCCCGAAATTTTTATCCTCATTCTGTATTCATTTATACAATTATAAGTACATTATCAAAATGATAGTGAGAGGAAAAATAAGGTAACCTTGTGCTATTCCTCTCCTAAAATTAGATAACACATAGTCCGAAATAAGTTAAGTCATGTATCTTCTCATTGAAGTTAAGAATAAAGATTTTTTGAATCCTTGTAAAAATTTATTCTTCTGGGTAAATTTTGCATTTTCTCAGACTTTTCGAGTACTATACAAATTAACAGAAAATGTTCAAATTTTATACAGAAATAGACCTACAGCTATAGTAAGGTACACGATATAATGGCAGTGTTTGATTAGCATTGGTATTGCTATCCTTGTCTATCATTCAACAAAGCGGATAGACCTATCTCTTTCTCGCTTTGCTCTGTTGCCAGAACGTCTTTTAACAATGTAGAGTTAATAATTAGTTAACAAAATATTTCATCTTGATTATGTGAATTCATTATGAAATTATTAAAAAATATAATTTATTGCTTAATAAAATATAATTGATTATTGAAACGAGAATGAACAGTTAATATTACATTAATAAACCTGTATCAGCTACCATCTATAGAAGGCGAAGACAGAGGTTCGGCAACGTTGTTCTCCTATCTTTCTCCACTGCCATTATAACGTGGACCTCACTATAGGGAGTAGAAAATTGTCTTGGAAGGGCTTCAAAATTTTATCAAAGATACTCCAAAAATCAGCCATTTTCAGAATTTTCCAGCGTTCTTCTGCATTTTCTTAGCTTATGTTTGATATTTCTTTTGCAATTTGTATGAGTTTCTAGTCTAAATGAAATAAATACCCTTCTCGTGTATTTCTTATGGAAAATTTCCTTTGAAATCAGTGTTGGGTTCATTGAATGTTTTAGTATTTTTATACCTTCTAATAGCTTAGGCTAGGCGCACACCAGTTAGTCAAGACAAGACATGATCAGACACGTTTAGTCACAATACTTCACATATCTGCTTGTAACGCAACTCACACTGATTAGGCTGATCACACACAAATTATTCAAGACAAGACTAGTCACGTTTAGTCAAAATACTTCACATTGTTGCTTATGGAGTCATGTCCAATTGCAATGACTAATCAGTGTGTGTTGCGTCATAAGCAGCTATGTGAAGTATTGTGACTAAACGTGACTAGTCTTGTCTTGACTAACCAGTGTGCGCCTAGCCTTGAAGTAAATACCTACCTACCTATTTAATATTGTTTGTAATTAATTTATTTCTCGCAATGATTTCAATTTTAATTTATATTTCAGATTTTGAAAGCATCCTACTCTTTCTGCAATCTTCTCAACGCTGTGCCATAGGATTTTTTTCTAAAAATTGAAATTAATTTTCAAAAATTTATCCCAGGAGAGTACCCACACTAGGTTTTGAGTCTTCTTTTAACAATTACAAAAATTGCTTAACGTTTTCTAGAATCAACTGAAGATGCTATATAAAATGTAAATC
Source organism: Nilaparvata lugens (assembly GCF_014356525.2). NCBI lineage: Eukaryota > Metazoa > Arthropoda > Insecta > Hemiptera > Delphacidae > Nilaparvata > Nilaparvata lugens. Next base: position 16,114,096 of record NC_052516.1, read on the forward strand.
TGTAGACGCAGAATAAATTGGCATTTTATTCCAAAATCAGTAATTGAATGTACCATTATTATCTACTTGAGAGTGTATTCATATTTTTCCTCAAGTAGGAAAAACCTACCGGTACCTACTATTTCAAAATTTCTAGTTATTCTTTGTTTTTTATTCTCTTATTACAAACTGCAATTTTATTACGGTTTATAATATTATTGATAAGAGTACTCAAGAATGTCACAACCACTTATTTATTGAAGTAATGAGAAACTAGAATAGGTTGTTACAGCATTATAAATGTAAGAGCTAACAAAATTTCAAGTTTGATCTACGTAAATTATTATATACTAAAATCGAATACTGAAGCTGCGTTTACACCAAAGCTATTAACAAAATGTTAATAGCTTAATCCTGATAGATTCTATTAGATTGAACTTAACTTATCATACACATGATGAGCATATGTGTTTGTCAAGTTCAGTTCAATCTAATAGAATCTGTAAGGATTAAGTTACCTATTAACATTTTGTTAATAACTTTGGTGTAAACGCAGCTTTAAGTAGCCTATTAGCAGAGTGGTATGTTATTCAGGAATAGGCTACTTTCTATTTCTTTGTTAGGGGGATGTGTATGAATAACCGATATTGATTGTAAATAGAGTAACAACCAGAACTAGTTTCTCTTTGTTTAAATGAATAAGATTTCGTTACAATTGAACTCTTTCCTTCAAAGAAGTTAGGCTAGGCGCACACCAGTTAGTCAAGACAAGACATGATCAGACACGTTTAGTCACAATACTTCACAAAGCTGCTTGTAACGCAACTCACACTGATTAGGCTGATCACACACAAATTATTCAAGACAAGACTAGTCACGTTTAGTCAAAATACTTCACATTGTTGCTTATGGAGTCATGTCCAATTGCAATGACTAATCAGTGTGTGTTGCGTCATAAGCAGCTATGTGAAGTATTGTGACTAAACGTGACTAGTCTTGTCTTGACTAACCGTTGTGCGCCTAGCCTTAAAGTAAATATCTACTACCTACCTATTCAATACTGTTTGTAATTAATTTATTTCTCGCAATGATTTCAATTTTAATTATTTATATTTCAGATTTTGAAAGCATCCTACTCTTTCTGCAATCTTCTCAACGCTGTGCCATAGGATTTTTTCTAAAAATTGAAATTAATTTTCAAAATTTAAACCCAGGAGTACCCACACTTCGATTTGAGTCTTCTTTTACCAATTACAAAAATTGCTTAACGTTTTCTAGAATCAACTGAAGATGCTATATAAAATGTAAATCTATAGACGCAGAATAAATTGGCATTTTATTCCAAAATCAGTAATTGAATGTACCATTATTATCTACTTGAGAGAGTATTCATATTTTTCCTCAAGTAGGAAAAACCTACCTACTTTTTCAAAATTTCTAGTTATTCTTTATTTTATTCTCTTATTACAAACTGCGATTTTACTGTGGTTTACAGAATGTCACAACCACTTATTTATTGAAGTAATGAGAAACTAGAATAGGTTGTTACAGCATTATAAATGTAAGAACTAACAAAATTTCAATTTTGATCTTGTAGACTATAATACTAAAATAGAGTACTAATGTAGCCATAGTCTAATAGTACTAATAGTACTCATTAGTATCTTTATCATTAATGATAATAGTATATTAATGATATCATTAGTATCATCTCATAGTACTAATAGTAGGCATATATTCAGAATAGGCTACTTTCTATTTCTTTGTTAGGAAGGGGGGTGTATGAATAACCGATATTAATTGTAAATAGAGTAACAACCAGAACTAGTTTCTCTCTGTTTAACTTAATAAGATTTTGTTACAATTGAACTCTTCCTTCAAAGAAGTTATAATACAAGGTGAGCCAGAGAAACTTACTTATTTGAAAGGTCAATAAAAACAAAAGTACTTTTAGATATTATTTCAATATTTTTTTTTATATGAGAATACAATATCTCAATTTTTTTCCATGCAGTCTTGAAAATTACATCAGACCAATGGCGACCCCCATTGCGCATACACTGATAAAGTCGATTTTTCAAATTTCGTTGCAGTATATCAATCGGTATGTTGGCAACGGCGTCGCAAATGTTGTTCTAGAGGTGTGCTATGGCCCATAAAAGAATGACCGCGTCTTCAGGCAGGTTGTCAATCAGCATATCACATGCACTTTGTCGGGCAACAAAATCGCGTTCAGTCAATTCTTGAACAACAGCCAATTTATAGGGATGAAGTTGAAAGTCGACGAACAATGGAGTCAGAAATTGCCATAGCTGCTAAGTGTTTGCAAGTCAGAACGCCGGGGAGAAATCACAACTGACTGCCTCACTCTTTCGATATTTTCTGGAGTTCTGATGGTTCGTTAAAGTCCATTTTTGGGTTTAGGGACACTTCTACACTCCTGAAATGAGTTGACCCACGGCAGAATCTAATTATGGCCAGGAACGAGTCTGTTGGGAGGAATTCCAAATCGAGCGCGGAAGGTGATCGACCATTAGAAAAGAAGCTCTCAACTGCGAAGGCCCGCTGCTCTCTTGACCGGAGCATGATGGCTAATTTGCTTGAGGGAGGATAAATTTGAGAACTTCCCCTACAGATGCGCCCACTCCTGCCCCTCTTCACGACCAATTCAACGCACGGGATTTTTTTTCAAATAAGTAAATTACAACTCTGGCGCACCTTGTAGAAAACTTTTGTGAAAAATTCATTCAATATAATCAAGAATATCATCGTCATTCGTACCTCCTATGTTAAAACAGAACTGGAATACCTGGAGGTCTAGTATCAATAAAACGCCCACATATAATCATGACAAATTCATTTTAAAAACAAATTCGATAGGTAATAGTTATGACAGATTTATGAATAGAATGTAGTATAATATTCCAATATCACACATACACTGGCATCCAACACTTAAATATTAATTTTATATTGGTCGGCCAATGTTTTTTAGAGTTCCTGGTAATGGTTCGAAACCCACTTGGAATTAGAGGTTCACCTTGTGGTAACTTTTAGGAAATTTATTTATTTATTGTAAATGATACTAAAATCATAATATAATTATAACATTGAAGGAAAAAATAGGCTGAGCCTTTACTATTTCTCTCCAAAAATTCAGATAAAAAGTTAATGTTGTCCACAGTTTGAGGTTATGATATCACACACTGCTTCGTCACTTGATTTTTGATCCAGAGAAAAAATATTTTCAATCAACTTGAGGTGGGTAAAGTTAATAAAATGTCTCATTGATTTGACAATTATTGACCAGTTTATGAATTATTTCATACTAATCTTCTAAATATTTTACCTATCTATTACAGCTGAAATCCTCCATTATAATCCTTTTCTCATATTCTACTGTTTTGAATAAAATCCACAAAAGAGCGATCTATCTTTAAAAAGATACACAGTCTATACAAACCCTATCAAAGCCTATAGACAGACAAAAGTCCATCTTTAAGGCCCGCCGCAATGTAGACCCACGCTAATCCACGAAAACAACCCACGCCGTAGGATGTTTTGTAAACCATTGCTATAGAATTATTCATAATCAATCAGCTGACAAGTGGATTATTCATTGCATGTATTATTAAAATTATACAGATGTCTGGAGAAGCCTAGCAATGGTTTACAAAACATCCCACGGCGTGGGTTGCTTTTCGTGGATTAGCGTGGGTCTACGTTGTGGCGGGCCTAAAGCCTGTTTTCTCGATAAAATCATTTATATTAGCTCAATTAATTCAACAAAAAATTGACTTTTTTATGATCACACAATAAAATCGTTAAGTGTAAATATAACCTATTTTTGGTCAATTTCTATCTAAATTTGGGAAAGGAACAGTTTTGGGCTTTAAGCCTGTTGTTCCCCTCCCAATCATTCATAGTTGAGAATGATATTGTAACCTATGTATCAATGTTTGAAAGAATAAATAAATAAGAAATTGAGAATAAAATTTTGACAGTCAACACAAATTTCACATTTTCTTCCTTCATTCAATCAACACTAAATTTGACTCGTTTTGTTGCTTCAGTCAAAAGATTGAACACGAAATTTCTCAATCCTGATAACAGGTACCTGTATTCAAAAAAACATTGGCCTACCAATAAAAGCACTATGGCAAATCAGGCTTCAACAATCAGTTATACAATCTAACCAATCCTACAAAAAATGTAGGCCACATATACAATCATACATTTCTTCTAACAAGACACATTCTTATAACCTACTACCAGTATCCTAGAATCTTCAGCTTGATTAAATGCTCACAACATATTTCATGAAGTATCAAATCAACTCTTATCTTCATCGTCAATATTTGAGTTCAAATTGTTTGGATTGTACTTGAAACAATCTACAAATTTTATACATTATTGTATCTTTATATCTGTTGATGAGATACAAATTTGATGATCAAGAAGATAATGCTTCATTAATAAAATAAGTACTCAACATTAATAAAGCAACACCAATATTAATTTTGGTTGAATATTGTTTGAATCGTTCTTGAAACAATGTATAAAAATATCCTATTCAATTTTCAAATCGGATACCTATATGTTTGAAGATGCCAATTTTCAAAGTTAATGCTTCTCTAATTAAATGCATAACATTGATGAAGCAACCCCAATATTCGAGTTAATATTGTTTTAATAATAATTGATACAATATACTAGTTTGATACACTTGTATCTGAATCCCCAACTCAATTTGCAAATCATATATAAATTTGATAATTTTATAAAGTTAACGCTCCACTATTGAAATTATAATTAAAATTGAGTTTATCAGAGATTGACAGTGGTGTAACAACCGAAACCGGTCTTTCTAACTATCAAAGAAATCTGTGGTTTTTAACAATTTCTTGGTATTTTTATTTAATATGAATAATTACCACAATTCAACTTCTCAACTATACATAAAATTAGTAGAATTGATGGTGATGTTGTGAAATCTCTCCATAATAATAAAACAAGGATATTGTCAAATTTCACTAAACAATTTTTTAGTGAAATTTGACAATATCCTTGACTTCTTATTATTCTCAACTATACAAAGAAAAATTATATTTACATTCTAAAACCCGTAGATTTAGGTTTAATGTAAATTATAGAAAGCATGAGTCCATAAAAAGCACCTTAATTTCTTAATGTAACAAAAACTGGCTCCAGGCGAAACCTCGATTAACCGTCACTTTTGGTTATCCGTTATTAATTGATTGTGAGTTTTTACTTGATTGTAATCTTAATAACATATATCATCTTCATATTTGGGAATAGAATAGTTTTGGGCCAAGCCTGTTGTTCCTTCATAATCATATTTATATGATTTGTGATTGTATCTACGAATAAATAAATACATAAATTTCTATCATCCGTCCCAGTCCCACTGGTTGACGCTTAGTAGAGATCCCACTGCGCACTCAATTGAAAATAATTTAACCAGACCCTTACAAAGTAAGGTTCAAGAGAATAGTCTGCATTAATCGTAGGTCATTTTTTGCTCAATATTCGAATTTTTCTCAAGGGTTGAGGTTGAATAGTAGAGAGGACTTGAAAGTCCTAACTCCGCCTAATAAAGGATATTTTCATTTAATTTCATCAAGGTTGAGAAATTATCTACGGTGGCATTAGAAGTTTACTTGATCCCAAACTTTAAAATATTGGAGAGTATTTCTAAGATTTCTATTCCCTAATTTTAAGTATCAGGGAATGTAAAATTTATACAGTGTGAAAATAAGATAGTTTTTTGTTATTTACGATGAAGTAAGCTACGAAACTTGGTTCACAATTTACTTAGCTGCCAAATGAATATTTTTTTAAACAATAGTTTGATGGACTCCTGATTAGATAATAGAATTCCTAATTATCTTGAAACTTTCTCACAGAATATTTTTGTGTCTAATTCCAATAGAAAACATCAATATCACCTAAAACAACAATATAATAACATATATCCAATATATATTGAGAAGACTCCATATTTAATTAACTAATTCTTGAGTCTTTCTAAACAGAAATAATTTCTAATAAAAAATTCGATGAACGAATCTTTCTATATAAATTGATCCAATCAATTCAATCTCATTCAACAGATTAATAATTTTGAAATACAATTCATTTCAAATGTTTAATCAATCTATGATACATAAACATGGATACTATAAATAATATAACTAAACATTATAAGCTAGTATAAAAGTCTTTAATGAGTATTTCACGCATAAGTTTTCCAGATAATATAAACTACAGTATGTGCTAGTTGTCATTATTTTAGTTTGAAAAATAACCCATTTATTCATAATAAATTATTAAAAACAGGAAGAAATTGGAAAAAGTAATTTATTCTGACTAGATTGAAGAATATGTACCTTTCTACAATACCACTGTGTATTTGTACACCTACAATATTAGAATACAAATTACATACCTGATCTAGCTCATAAAAACCCAAACGGAGTGAAATATTTGAAATTTTTCATGCAATTTACATATCTCTCTTCAAATGTTTTTTTTTCGTTTTTTTCCACCAGCAGAACAAATCTAAAAAGCAAGAGAACAATGAGAAATGTAAATTGAAGTAAAATGTAAAAAAATATTTGAGTATCAATTTCATCAATCGATACCTATAAAGTCATTAGAAAGGTATACTGGAAAAAACAAAGACATTGTAAAGGTCTGTACCTCTACAACGCCTCTGGAAAAAAGTATATGAAAATCGAAGAGTTTTCGATACTAGACACATCAGAGCTGGTGTGATGTACAAATTTGATAAACCGCCATTAGAAAGATCTGTAATCATTTTCCAATCAAAAACCGTATCAGAGTATGCCAGATCTGTTGGTTGTAAGCACTTGAGAAGCTTCATTCCAAGGTAAGATACAATACATGTAAAATATAATATATTTCAGACATGTATATTGTACCTTGTGCAATACAGCATGTATCCTATCTACCTTCTTTATTCCATTCTCTGCTAACTTCTTAAATACAACTAATGTTATGGATAAATATTTTTCTATCAATTAATAATTCTACATGGTCGTTTTCTGTATTTACACATAACCACGATGTAAAATATGTCGATGTTTGCAACAGTATCCAACTCAAGATACTTAATGATAATGCAACAGTAGCAACCTACACAAGATACGCGCAGATTTCGTTAAGATAAAAAAATGGAGATTACTAAACGTGGGAAGTGAAAAGAGTTGATAATTAATAGTTAATTAACAGTTAAAATGTATCGTATTTACATTTGAGGGAGTCTAGAAGATGAAGGGAACTTGGATATAAGTTTGATGAAAAAACAACTTATATAAAAGATAAACAAGAGAGGGAGGAAAACGAATATCAAAAATATAGTGTTTAAAATTTCAGAACAACAAATTGAAATTTTGGATATAAATCTGGATTTAGTCTGGAATATATTAAAGATATATTACCCTTGAAGAATAAAAAATAGAAAGGAATTCTTCCGCCAATCGTCGATAAAACCTGCATGCCTTGGAAAAGAGGAGAATATAAAATAAAAAAATACGGTATATTGAGTAGGATAGCATTGCAAGCACAAATTTTCTATCAAGCACATAGGAAATTTTAAATTTCTAACCAAATTCAAATAAACATTTGAATTTAAATCCTTTCCAAACACCTGAAGGACATTCCTCTTCCTATTACATCAGAATGAATTACATTTATATACATTTTTTGAGTAACAAGTTTATATTATTTTAGAAACATAACAAAAATATAGTTTTTTAAATTAAATATTACTAAATTATAGAGTAACCTAATCACTGTTGCATGCATTGATGAAAATAAAAACTGACAGTGTATTTTTAAAATATTTATAATAGTATTTAAAATAAATCTAAGCTAAGTATTTTTTATAGATAATAGTAGTTGACTTTACACAGACTTATGAACGATAGATTTCAAAACAACCTGCAAAATATATTAAGAAGCTTATATTTTAATGAATTCAGTTCAAGATTTTTCTGTTAAAATGTAGACCATATAGAATTTATACAGTAGTTACTTGAAACAAAAATTACAAACTAAATTTCATAATGAATGCATGCAAACTATACAAATTGTACGATTAAATGGAATAGAATATTGGGCGATAATGTATTTTTTCTTCATCAAAAAACATGTAATATAAATCATAATACATGTCAAGTGATTTTAAATTTTCTTCGCCTAATATTGAGTGGAGATCTAATTCTTACTGTTCATGAAAGGGGCACAAAATTAATAAAAATAAAATGTTGCCCATTTTTTTCAATTTTGGCGATTGGTCAGCAAGACCGGCGACCCAGAAGCGCTCTGCAGTTTTTGAAAATCCGCAGAATTTTTGAAAATGTTCAACGGGCCCCTGATTTAGAATGTGCTATCAGCCACTGAAGGGTGATGTCGATGTTGTCTTTCTCCTTGCAAGAAATTGAATAACAGCATATTTCACGATCTTGAACAACCGACAGGTTCCTGAAAATGAAACATACTAATTAATAATAATAATAATTTCAACAAAAACTAATATACGGAGTATTTACTGGAAAACGGATGTTTTTAAAAAAATGGTAACCTTTCAAGTATTGAACGAAATGTCTGTTGTTACCAAACTGATTCCCTGGAATCTCATTAAAGACACACAAAACAAGACAAAACAAAATGACAAAGAATTACAAAACAAATAAAATGTTACAAATATAAAAAAACATGGGCTTTGTGGTTGGGTGTGTTGGAGAAGAGAAAAAAAGAGAGGAAGATACCTAGCCAACTATGGTTTCCCATATAATAGGCAGGCAAAGAAGAGAAGAGAGAAGTGATGAGGAAAAAAGGGAAGGAAGAAAAACAGAGGAATAGGTACGCAAAATAAAGGTAAGCGAGTCCACTGAATAATGAAAGAAAAAACAATGCTGGAGCAGAAATCTTGAGTCTTATATATCTAAATGGAAGAAGAAATTACTGTATGTCTAGTTTAATTTTTCCGCTGATCTTATTGTCGTCCATGAGAAAGTGATTTGAAATAAGGTTTATTATTTTAGTACCTATGTAAATTAGCTGCCTCCTTATATATTATTCAATATTAATGTTATAGATTACATATTTGTTAGCAGTGGCCCTTAGATTATAATAATTAAATTTAGTGTTTAATGTGAGAGGAAAATCGGATCTATATTTTATTAAGTATTTAATTACGGTTTTTATGTATAATTGACGTATAGTCATGACCACAAAATCACTAAAAACCATATCCGTTGGATAGAACCTGGGTTTGCTTAATATACTTTTAATTATCAGTTTTTGTGCTACAAAGTAATTCAGCAATATGACAGTTGAAACAGCCCTCCCAAACAACTATGCCATACTGCAGAATTGACTTGACTAGAGCATGATACATCATTTTCAGGTGGTTCTTATTAAGAATTCTGTTCACTTGGTAAAATTTAAAAGATAAATATCTCATTTTCCTACATATGTAGAAACAACTGACATTATCTCTTATACAATGTATTCTATAAACTCGGGCACGTGAAACTGTCGGTCTAGGGCTGAAGTATGACAGTCGTAAGTCCCATTGACGGCTTAAATGATATATTCAGGCGAGGTGGAACTTCCGTCAGGGACTCCCCACCAATAAAAGCCATACGAATATTATTATTATTCAACTCAGAATTGCTATGTAATTACAAAAATCAAGAAACAAATATAAGGGCGGCTCCTTGCGAAAGCCCTAAATAAAAAATGCAGACTTGGTCAAAACAGACGACGGGGAGAGGGGGGACTAGAAACACGGCTACACTCAATTAAAAATCTTTAATTAAAAAATAAATGAGGATTTTATTCAAATATTTTGATAAATAATTTTAAAAAGACATTAAATCATATGAGTTTGAATTTTCTTAAGATGGATTCCTCTGTTAGTAGGTAATAATGGTGGAATTTCCTTCAATATAATCTGGCAGCAATCATACTGCAACAATACTTTGGTTAATCAATCAATAATCCTTTATTGTCATGAAACACAAAGTGTTGTAACAAACGTCAAAATACAATAAAATTAAAAACAGTCAAAAAAAATTACAACAAAATTGGCAAATAGTAATAAACAGCAGTAATTGATTAATAGCAGTTATTATAACGGGGTCCAACACAAGTCACAACAAAGCTGTTACTGTTAAACAGATGAACACTGAAGCTATTCAAAAAATTCTCCAACAGAATAAAGACATCTTTCTGTAAGTGAGCCTTTTATGTGTGATTTGAATAGTGAGATACTCAAGAGTCTTACTTCAGGGGCAAGCTCATTGAAAAGCTTGATGGACATGTTTCTCCAATTCTTATGGGTACTCGCATATTGGTGAGAATCAATTCTGAGATTTAAACTCCTTCTGGTTTGATAATTATTATGTATGTCACCATTTCGACTATATTCATTCAGGTTTGTTTCATGTACATCAAACAAGTAAAAACATATAAAGATGGGAGAGTCAAGACGCCTAGTTTGCGAAAAAGTGGCCTACATGTTGCCTGACAAATTATTCGAATGGCCTTCTTCTGTAGTCTGAAAAGTTTAACAGATGCCGAACAATTTCCCCAGAGCTGAATCCCATAGGCTAAATGGCTATGGACGTGAGCATAAAAGACACTCATTAAAACTTCATGATTAACTATGTGAGTTAATCTACGTAGGTTATAAACCCTTACTAAGTTTACCAGCTGTATAATCAATGTGCTTTTTCCAATTTAAATTCGAGTCAAGCATGATACCCTGGAATTTGAGGGAATATGTGCCAGTGAACCTAGGGTTGAAGCTAAACTGTAGGTCACTGGTTTTCAGGAGGTTAAGACACAAATTGTTTGAAGCACACCAATAATGGTTAATGACAGTTCTAACTTACTTCTAATTTTGAATTAGTAGGAGAGTTGAAGAGCATATGGTAACATATCGAAATGAAAATAAAAAATTAGAAGTGAAATATAATCACACATTTTTTATGACAAAATTTTATGACCAATAATTATTTTTTATGACATCGTTAATCAATAAAATCAACTCACATCAATTTGATCAGTTCTCTCTCATCAAGGTACATTACATATTATTTTCATTCTCATTTCAATAACATGGTGACGTATTTGAAGTGAAAATAAGATATCGACTGAATTAGAGAGATAGAATTTCTCCTCAAAATGAAATGTAACCTAGAAGTTTTATTTTTATATTTTCTAGAGGTAAAATATCAACTCTCCTTATTTTTTCTTTCCCTATCGAGTACTTATTGTATGAATCAATAAAGAATCAATCAATCAATAAAGTTTCTTTGACACCATAACCACACTGAAGATAACACCATAAGTATTGAAACATATTTGTGTTTTTTTTCAAAATAAATTCGTGATATTTGACTATATATTTGTGTTTTAATACGGAATTGAATGTTATGAAGATGTGATTAACTCACATGAGTTCGATGAGCTCCTTCTCATCAAGGGCTTTGGGTAGATCTCGTTTGTTTCCAAGGACTAGTACAGGAATTCCGGCCAGCTGAGGTTTATCTAGCAGGGAATGGAGCTCGTTGCGTGAAGCTTCTAATTTTTCCAGATCAGCTGCATCCACCATGTAACTGAAATACGAAACAAAAACTTAAATTACAAAAATTTAAAGATGTAGCTGGCGAAGCCACGAAACCAGGTTCTGTTTACTTAATACTTCTTTATAATATTATAGACTACTAGCTTACCCGGCGAACTTCGTACCGCCAAAAAGTCAATGTATCTCATGTCACACTTGACTTTATTTGGAGAATCATGAAATTTATCTGACAATCAATATTTTCATTTACATCTCAATGCGGACTTCCTATGTGCTTAGTCATGCAGCATTTATTATTCCGACATAGCAACATATTCTCGACCAATTGGTAGTAATATCTATCAGTAAAGTGTTGAATTAAAAAATTAGATACCGGTAGGTTAAATCAGTGTTTCAAAGATGAATTTAATGTTTTCATAGTTGTTGATTGTCAATAGATGGTCCAGGAAATATGCGATGTACGATGAATCACACAGAATTCCATGTTCTTCACATCTTCAATTTTAGGATTAATATAAGCTGAGCTAAATTTAAAAAAAAATCAATTTAGTCTGTCATTCTTCAGTAATTAATGATTGCAATATGAACAACTCTCTTTCATGAGATGAATAATTATTTTCCAGTTTTTCAATGATAGGGGAGTGATAATTATTTGTATAGGTCTTCTAAGGAAAGATTATCTACAGCTGGTACCAAACAACTACGGTACACTAACTTCAACTCCAAACCACCGTTTTAATACCAGTTTAATACCAATTGATCACAGGGTGACCTGTTTATTATACAGCTGGTAACTTTAGATGCTAAATTATAAGTAGCCACTCGGCCTAAAATTTCAAAAACATAGGTCTGTAAAATGGATTATAAATAATTATTATTAGTCCCCCTATTAAAATTTCTTGTCAGAAACCATCCCCAATATTCACACAACATATTCCTAAAGTTTCATGCCGTTCTTTCAAGTAGTTTTCGAGTCTATAGGGAACAAACAAACTAACAAACACACGAAAATTCATTTTCATATATAGAGAAGAAGATATATATAACAATAAAAGTGGTTGACAAACTGTGAATATTGTTTTTCAATCTCAAGTTTTCTTGGAAAAAGTTGGTCTTGAAAAATCATGGAACTTTTATTTAGAACAAACACTCAACGGTTTGGTTTCTAGGACACTTATAAATCTATTGGATCATTGGACCTGTAGATTTATAATTATTCAATAATTGTTCCAAAGAACTAGGTCTTACAAGTTATCATTAAAAACATCAAGTAATACTCAAATGATCTTGGATCAACTTTTTCTAACAAACTCACCATCGGAATATATTATAGGCCTACCAGTAATTCATAAGAAATTCCAAATAAGATATATATTATGTAATTTAAGTGGATAAATGTGAAACTCTTCAAATAGGAAATGAGTTAACGGATTATTATAGTCTATATAGTTATCACTAAACATAATTGGCTATCAGAAACAACAAACATGGATGATTCATGACAGCCACTCCTTTCAAACAGGAGTCAAAACTGCTTAGTATGCAGCATTCAATAAATCGAAATTGGAAATAAATATTAATAGAGTCATACAGAGTCTAAATAAGTCAACCGTTACTAAAATACAACTAGAATATAAATGTAGTATTTTATGCATTATATATAAAATATAGTTACAATATCGCAAAACAAATTGTTTTCTTTGTGGATATGACAAGATAGAAATATTTTTATGTGTGGAATAGTAGTTTATAAATTCTATTGCAGACGGACATGAGACAATTAAAAAATAACTCACTTTCTAAGTAGGTAGTTGTGAAAGTGGTATTGTGTGGTAGTTATTTGTCCATACTGAATAATTTAGTCTGTCTAGTCATTTATTCAGTATAAAATTATTATTTTCAAGATCCCCTATCATAGGTATGATGAGAAAGGGATCAACAGCCTAAACCGAATTTTAATTTAAGTAGGTTATACAATTACAATATCGTAAACGGGGTGAATAGGGGCAAAAACTGGGAAAATTTAAATTTTTTAAATAACTTCTTTCGTATTAAATTTTTATAGCTTTACCTAATTTATTCTGATAGAGGGGATTTTTCTGTACACATTAATATAAAAATAATCTATTCAACTTGATTTCTATGCTGTCGGCAGCTGTGCTTCTTGTTGCTTCTTTGAACCGATAGAAACGTAACCTGAAAAGTTTTGTCTGGACATTTGAACTGTTTGTAGTCACAAGCTTGAAGTATTTTTCTATGAATTCTACTGATTCTAATAAGTAATAACACATTAAATATGTAAGCTTTAACTGGAATTTAATTTATTCTAGATTTTTTTTAATCTTGACCATTTGGATGTTGAGGTGGGGTGAATAGGGACACTGCCTAAAACTGGTGTTTGCTGGTTTTATAGAAGTTTAAAGACTTATCTTGAAGTAGTCAACGTTGTTGGGGAGGAGGAGGAAATTGAAAAAGGAAATTGGGTGCGAGTTAAATTCCAATATGACACAGGGGTGAAAGTATTTATTGGGAAGGTTGAAAAAAAAGTTTGAGGTGATAAGTCGATGGGATCATTCCTTCGACAAAAAAAATCCGTGAAAATGCAAAATGTTTATATTGTTCCAGATATCTGCGAATTCAATAAGGAGCAAGTTTTAAAAATTCTGAAAGACCCCTCTAGTAAGAGAGGAAGTTATTTTTTATGATGAAGAGCTGATACAATATTGAACTCTGTAGCTTCTAATGACTTAATTATGGATTTCATTTTTTATCGATTTTTTTTTAACTTCAAATGTATTTTCATAGTTTATTTTTATTAAATATATTTAAAAATATTTTATTCTATTTTTAATAAGGTCCTTTGTGTCCCTATCCACCCCATAATAGGTCTGAAAAAACGTGCATGCTGTACACACTTGCGCCCCATTGACCCCACCATTGGGGTGAATAGGGACAGCAATAAAAAATAATAATGAAAAAGAGGGTGGATGAAAAAAAATTGTTTAATCCAAGAGATACCTAAACCAAAAGTGAAAGCCATAAGTGGATCACACACAGAATAAAATAATTTTTGTGTAAGTTATGAGAAAAAAGTGTGAAAAACTGTCCCTATTCACCCCATTCTACGTTACCGTACTTGAAAATATAATATTTGAGAACTGAAATAATACATTTAAATAAATATTTGGTTTATTAGAAATATGTTGTACTCACACTATGGCATTGACTCCTCTGCAATATCGTTCCCACATAGACCTGAACCTTGGCTGACCTCCAATGTCCCACACCTTTATGGTGACATTCCCTTTGGTGATTTTGCGCATGTTGAATCCTACTGTCGGAATCATATCTTGACTAAACTGGCCCGACTGCAAAATCCAAAAAAAAATCAGCAAAATGCATAAATAGCTACTAAGATAAAGGCTGTTCAGTACACTTTTTTATTATTTAAATTGGATAATCTTTTTCAATATAATTGTTAAGATCATTATAAGAGTGAGAAAAAGTGACAACTGAAATTTTCAAGTGGTCTAATAAGCGAGTTATGGGTTGTTGAAGTGCTAACTTTCCAGATACCGTTTTCTTTCCAGATCATAAACGGTTTCGACTATATTATTAGAACTTCTCTTAGAAATTCAAAAAAAGTATCTTTCCAAACTAAAACATTTTATTCCCCATATCGTTCATGAATAAAAAAGTAACATTTTTGTAAATTCGATAACTTGTTTATTTTGTCCAATAATCGTGAAAAAACGCATATTAGAACAAAGCCAATGATATTCTGAATATATTAAAAAAAAACCCAATGGAAAATTCGAAACCGTTTATGATCTCAAAAGAAAACAGAGTTCAGCACTTCAACAAACCATAACTCGCTTATTAGACCACTTAAAAATTTCAGTTGCCACTTTTTCTCACTCTTGTAATGAATGATCTTAACAATTGTATTGAAAAAGATTATCCAATTTCAATAAAAATGAAAAGGTGTATCGAACAGCCTCAAGGAATTACTATTTATTGAGGTAAGATAACAAAGCAAATAATGTTTCATTTTCGAAGAATCTTTACTATCTGGCTAGACTGGAAAATCAAAAAAATATATCAGTATATAATATTGTGAACAACTACTCAGATTAGGGAATAACTATTCATTCAAGACAGTAAACTAAAATATATTTTATTAAGGAAAAGAATGAAAACCCCATTAGAAGAAAACTATTTTTAAAAATGGAAAGATAATAAAAGTAGAAAATTCAAGATACAACCTGAACGTTTTATTTTGAGCAAGAATCTTTTTGAATCAATATTAGATGATAATTATATTGAATGGACCTACTCAAGTTGTCAAACTTATATGTACCTATAAATATTGATATTTTTTAATGTTTCTTGTGCATTAAGAGATTTCATTTGAATAACTAAATAATGAACTATTGTAAAAAGAATAACAGCAAATCTTTCCAAATTCCAAAAATACCTAATTTGGTGAATGAAGAATACAGCTAATTTATAAAAATAAAGAACGTAATAGCAATACGGTATCCTGTTCCAATGAAAACTATTGTTTGTAAATTCAGTATGCAAATAGATTATTTATATAGAATCGATGATATCAACAGATAATTCTATTTGTTCAAAGCAAATTAGAAAGTGATCAATGACTGTAAACAGAAACAAGCTACAGCACATATAATGAGCAGGCTAATTGAATGAATAATGCTCTTCCAATACAGAAGATAGGACAGGATTTGATAATATAAACAAACAATCTAAAATTTTAAATCTATAACAAACATTATTTTGTACATTATAGGTTTTGGATACACTTGTGAATACATTTTGATAAATCTACCAATTTAAAATTGTAAGCTAATGAAGTGTTTTTTTATTCTATTGAATAGCTGAGTTGATTTTTTTTTAATGTTGAAAATATATATATTAATATATATTACGTTCAGTAGATCATTGCTTATAAGGTGATAAGGGGACAAGGGTCATTGCGTATAAGAAAATAACCAGCTAAACCGTTTTTACCGATTTTTTAAATGCAACTAATGATGTTAATTACATGGTGAAGATGGCATATCCTATTTATTAAAAAAGTAAATTCGTATGGCTTTTGTTGGTGGGGAGTCCCTTGCGGGAAGGTCCCACCGCCTGAATATATAATTTGAGCCGTCAATGGGCCTTACGACTGTCATACTTCAGCCGGGACCGACAATTTAACGTGCCCATCCGATAACACGGGAGTGATCTGGTTAAAAAACTTTTGGTTGTGAGTGAGTTCGAACCTATTTATCCTATTTATTTAATAAGTATGTTCCACTTGTGCAGCGCAGATATTCAATATCCGTTTTTTTTAATACTGTAACCGCAATGCGATTATCATTTTTTCAATAAAAGCGTTTATATTCATAGTATTTAGCCACTGAGTGACTTACTAGACAGCAGACAAAAGCATAGTGCATTTCCGTGTTGAGTACAGTCCGCGCCATCAAAACTGCAGTATTTTTCCAAATTTTGCATATCACACTGTAGGCTACTTTTACTAAATTTTATCTCAGAACTGTCGAAAATTAACCAGAATATTAGTTAAGCAAGCAACGGATAACAGAAGTCACACTGTATTATTGTTAGTGATGAACGTATCAAGCATAACTTGATTAAATCAAGCCAAGAAAGAAAACTTTGGCTCAAACTAGATTCAAAAGGTAATTATAATCAATCCAATATGGTTGGGGTAATAATAGCTTTTGCAATATTATGTAATGTATATCACACTGCTTAAAGCTATTAAACAACATTGTTTTCAGTTCATTACAAATGAAAGAGGATAACTTATTTAACAAAGATTTTTCAATATATAAAATCTTGATATGCTTAGCAAAAACCAAATAAAAAAATCAAGCAGCCGAATAGCTAGCTAAGTCAAGATTATTCAAGGTAAACATACGATTTGTTGCTTGAAAAATTAAAGGGTGTTTTGCATTTTTATCTGAGTATTGATATTGAGACATGATAATGAAATCAAATCTTCATCTAAAATTGGCAATTTTTAGGCTAGATTAATCTTACGACGTGGGCGTATTGTCCAGCCCCAAGATGATCAATAAAGCATTACTTTATAAATTTCTAATCTTTGAAATATCACTCAAATAGTTGATATATAAATAATTATAGGAATTACACATCAATATAAGCAAATAACTCACCGCTATGACATTTACAAAAGTTGTTTTTCCAGAACACTGTAAACCGACCAACGTCAATTCCATTTCTTCTTTCCAAAATAAACTTTTGAACCAGTCCAGAATACGATTTATTAACGCTAACATCTTGCTGAATGTTGAATTTTAGCCAAGACAAACTATTTTATTCAAAATATGTAAATTATCTTTACAATTTTATCAGAATGACAGCGATTACAGAATTTCGATTTCAGCTTCAGCACAGCAGCCAGCTTTTTGTTCAGCTGATTTCATGAAAGACAGACAGTAGTGCCAAAATGACGAATTATAAACTTACGTATGATTTCTTTGTTTAGTTGGTGACGTGCTCGTTTAGTTGGCGCGATTTTTGAAAGCACATCGCTTTAAAAACTTGCTGAATTATTAATAAAATAAGCTTATTAAACATTTATAAATACGCAAAAACTATACAGCTTGATCTTGCATAATATGGGAATTTTTTGATACAATAATTAATAAATCTAATACAAACTACCGTATGAAACAAATTAGGCTACCATATCAAAAATATATAATATAAATATTTTATGAGCTCCTGATGTTTATATTGCTAAAATTTGTTAATCATCTGCATGCAATTTGCCGATTTCATGATCATGACTCCTAGTGTGTAGATGTTTTTATGTAAAGAAATGGCAAGGTTATGAAAAGGTCTTCACAGAGATTATGTTGAAAAATGGAAAAAATTATTAATATAAATATCCTATAAAAATTTTCAAATTTCATGCATATAACATGATTTTGAAGAATATATTCTCAGTAGTTGCATTGGTTTTGATTTGTCAAGTTGCGGATGGTAAGTTCTATAGGTATCATTTATTTCATTCCTATTATAATAGTTCATATTAATATGAGGTAGGTAACTTTATTAGATTATTTACTGGAATCTAGTAATCTCAATTCTAAAGATGAATATGTATATTAACTAAACCCTTCCAAAAAATCATAGTTAAATATTACTTATTCCACAAATTTATATTTGAATCCATTTTAAGAATCAATGGATTTATCCAATTTATTTATGAAATTTCATAAAACTTTATCATGCACACAACCACACAAAAAGTTCTAAACTTACAGATTTCATTAATTATTATTGAATTTTATTTTATTAAAATTTTTTAACAATATTAAATTTCAAATGCAGTTCAACTAGGTAGGAAAACTCTTTATTATAGGTAAAGTATCCATATAGAACTAAAACAGGAACTAGTTTAGGCATTTGATAATTCGATAATTAATCGAGATTTATTAGTATAGGCCTAATAAATCAGTACCGGTACCTTAGTAATATAAATATCAATAATGATTTCTAACTTACTTCATCATGACAATAATTTGCATCTGTTTACAGGAAAAATTTCTTCTATACAATCACTAAATAATGCTGCAATTGACGAAAATTCAAATAACTTCAATGAACCTTCAAAAGATGAAATTTATCAAGACTACAATACAGCTTTAATGGAAGAGAATTTGAAAAACCCCAATTCAGATAGAAATAATGATAATATCAATGAAGCATCAATCAATAAAAATTATAGGCCTATCAGATTCAATGAAGATTCCAGAGGTGAGGATTATCGTAGCATTAACAGAGCTTCAATAGATGAGACTCACGAAATCAACGCCGCATCAATAGATAGACATTATGATAACATCAATGCAGTTTCTATAGATGGAAATTATAATATGAATGAAGTTTCAATGGATGGATCTCATGAGAGATCAATGTCAGAAATAGATGGGACTTACAGTGATGAAGTTTCTTTAGATCGGGATTATCCTAGTATCAATGAAGATGAAAACTCATTAGGCGAATCTCGTGAAATCAATGCAGCTTCAATTGATGAGGACTATAATCATTTGAATTCATTAATAAGCAGCTCATTGAATGATGATCAATTTGAAGAAAAGCGCCCCATAGACATCACAAAGAAGCTGAAAGATCTAGGTAATAGGATAACATCTTTCTTCATTGGGGATAATAATTACGAGGAGTCTTACAACTCATTTACTGAAGCCACATCCAATACAAGTTTAGAGAATGGGAAACATTTGAATAAGGAAATGATAAATGAGGATAACCGAGACTATAAAGGAAAGAATTTTACAGAAGTTTCTAAACAAAATCTATCAGAACTTTCTAAAAAACTTGCTACTCCTGATGGAAGAATAGAAGTGAAATCAGATAACAAGAAAATTATAAATGATTCTGAAATAAGACGGGGGAACAAAAATGTCGAGGAACGGAATTATCACAAACAAGAGAAAATTGTGCCTACTGGGAGTTTTAAAGTTGATTCTGAAGAGCTACAAGATGCCTACATTAATGCAATGCCTCTATTAAAGCAATATTTGACAATGCTTTCAAAAACGGAAGCCCCAAATAATATCTATCGGTCAAAATCTAATCCACAGTTGAGATTGCAGGAGCATCCTGGTTTGAAACGGATACAAGGGTTCTTGAAATCGACTAATTCTCAACTCATGAACGGTCCTTTTCCAGGGTTTAGAGGAGATTCTCAGTTTTTGGATAAGTTTGGGAGGAAATTGAAAGGTATAAGGTACAATGTTAAGTGAATATTGTGATGTTTTTTTATAATATTGCTGTTCCATAGCATAAATGAGACAAAATAAGTTTGGGAAAATGTCCAAAACTTTTCAATGTAGAGGATTCAAAAACTTTCCATTTCTAAGAATCTGACATTAAAAAATGAAGAAATTATAATACGATTTTAGTTTTGATTTAATTTGTCAAAACCTTTCTGAAAAATGTCATTCAATAACTTATTTGAATGAATATTCAACTCGGCCGGGTTGGTCTAGTGGTCGGGAGCGTTATAAACTTCAGTCTGCTTGCACCGCCTGGTCATGGGTTCGAATCCCGCCGATGGCATGGATGTTTGATCATCTCATCAAATCACCCACGCACAAGTAAAAATGCTTATGTGAATACCCCATCCGAAATAAAAAAAAATTCTCAAACTAACAAGAAGTATTTACATTAATAGACAGGTAATAAATTAAATAAACTCATAGCATGTTCACTATTTATTATACAATTACATAATATTAGC
The DNA here is from genome assembly GCF_014356525.2 of Nilaparvata lugens. Classification (NCBI taxonomy): domain Eukaryota; kingdom Metazoa; phylum Arthropoda; class Insecta; order Hemiptera; family Delphacidae; genus Nilaparvata; species Nilaparvata lugens. Next base: position 16,135,047 of record NC_052516.1, read on the forward strand.
AGATTGAAGGAAGAGTTGATTAGAAAATTGATCGAAATGTAGGTAAATATTTTTCAAATAAATTTCACTGGGTAATCATATAAATGAATAAAAAAGAGATTACAACAAAATAAATGTTAGTTGACAAAGTGATAAAAATTGTGATGGGAAGAGAATAGAGGTAGCTTTTCAATACTTAACTTGTCGGTTGCAGAAAAGCCGGTTAAATTTTAATAGTGATTAGAAAATACTTTTTTCTAAAAAGCTTCTTCGATTGGTTCTTGTGAAATTGATCTTGATTAAAATTTAACAGGTTTTTTTGCAACCGGGAATTGTAACAAGAAATAATGAAAGTGCGAGAATAAATAGAAGTCAAGATCCTCAGACACAACAGGGAAGGATAGGTTAAACGAAGATGGAAGAGACGTTTACAAATTAAAAAGTTACATAATTTTTAAGAAGAAAAAGTTTAAGATTTGAATAGTACATTAAGGTCTAGTTATTGTATTTTGGTTCAATTTTTCCTATTCCAATAATTTATATATTTTCAACTGTTTAGATTGGCGTTACTTTTGTTACTTATTGATGAATTAAAAGCATTCTTGAGCGTTTAGTAGAAAAATGTTTACATATTTGAAAATTAAAATCAATTCTCATGAAAATGATACTTTTAGGACTTTTATTTTCAAGATGTATTCATTACCTAACAATAATAATTACTGTATTTGAGCATTACTTAAAAATGATAAGATTTGAAACAAAAAAATCGAACCAAAATTTGAGCGCAGTCTTTCATGTAATACGATTTCAATGATATTTTATGATATTCTACGTAAGGCTATTCTAAGATATTACATAGCTAACAATAATTGTCAGTTCAATTATTTTATATTTCTCAAATATAAGGCATGAAATAGTATTACTAATGTGTAAGAGCAATTTACACAATATTAAGCTAACGACAAAAATACGTCATAAATAGAAGAAGCAATTTCGAACAATATTTATTATAAAATCAAGCAAAAAGCATATAAAACATGCTTATATTAATTAATATTACAGCACCAGTGCTTTTGTGCTAATTTGCGAATAATTAGGCCGTAAATTTAAATATCTGGTCTTCAAAATCGACCCAAAATTCTACAATAATTGTATCATACAAATTTAAAACGATTTCAATAATCTAATAATACCATCCTGCAGTTTATATAGGATGGAAAAGTTCCTCAAAACACTATATATTTATAATTCTATTACATAGTAATGAGTGAATATAATATATTTATATAATTTTGCTTTAGATAAATTAATAACTTATTTACAAGGGTGAGAGAAACGCTGGTTAGTTAACTGAGGAAATACAAATAAATGATTCACTATATGTAACAGACCTGAGAATAAATAATACAAATTAAAATTGAAATACTTTGACAATACGGAAACAATTATAAATAAAATATATTGGATTGTTGTAGATTTCTATTACAGTTACTATAAATTGATATAAATAAAATACATATTTTAAATTCAGCAAAACAAAAATATACCCCATAGAACTAGAACAATCTCTAATATAATACTGTAAAATGTGAACACTGTTCAAGACAAGTAGAATAGAAAATAAATATATTTTTACTGTATTTAATAATTATTTCAAACATCCAATGAAAGCTTTATAAATAGAACTAAGGACCTCTGCTACTGCATATATTGACCGAAGAACTAAATTATAGCATGAAATATATTTTTGATAAATTATCATACTCCCAATATTTTTTCAGACTCAAAATTATAAATTTAATGAATTATCCCAAAACATTCAACCACACCGTAATACATTAAAAACCAAAACTACTTTAAAATGAAAAAAAAAATCAATACGCCTGATTTTTGAAAATGTTACATTACTGTAAAACTATTGATAACCATGATTTTACTGTTATGACAAATTTTATTGGGAATTTACTCAACAATTTCTATCGAAATAGAAAAATAGCAATAACTGTGGTTTGAACAATTTTTTATCAAATACAGGATTGTGGATAAATTCTGTAGTACAAATAATTCCAGGACATAGTTATCATATCCATTGAATAATTCTATAGTACTTAATTATAATAATAATTTTCATGGTTACTCATATTTTTCAAGATGTTTTTCATCTTGAATTCGCCCGTATTTTTCAATAACATACATTTATATATAATCCAACACAAAGGTAATAATTGTATCTGAACGAGAAAATAAAAAGACATTTTTCTTGTATTACTGTATTTTTAATTTATTATTATTCAATTCTCAACTGATCAAATTAGTTTATTTTTCAACAAAATTTTGAACTGATTGAAAACTATTGACTGTATTGAACTAGGTCCAGGATAGCTCAGTCTATCTAAAGCTCAATTTTCATCATACAAGGCAAGTCTTGAGTTTAGTTAACCTTGCAGATAACTAGAACAATTCAGTTTCATTTTTATTCAATGTAATAAATTATTCAAGCCAAACCATTGGGTTTCGTTTACCTTGAAGATAACTAAGATAAATTAGTTCACGTCTTGGATTTAGTTAATCTAGCAGATAACTACAACTTAGTTCCAGCTAAGGTTACCTTGTCGATAACTAAGATCGATTCAATTTCCATCATTCGAGCCATATCTTGAGACTGAAATGACTAATATTTTATTAAACTCTCATTAAAACTGAAAGAACTTGGTTCAATTTTTCTTCAATTAAGTCATGTTCACATTTAGTGATTCATTCCAGTAATGTATTTCACAATGTATTTACACCTAAAGTAATGAATAGTATCTGTCCGATAAATACTAGAATAATTTTATAATATACATTTCATACAAGTGAAAATAAACAAGTTTCACGCATTATTTACAAATAAACAACCGGTAGAAATAATTCTTGTGAGCATATATCGTCCAATGTACACATATACGACCTGACAACACTCACTCACACACACACCCAGTTGTTACATGATTGATATTTGGATGGAACGGCGATCTTAGAACCCCTGAAAAAATAATTAAAATTATATTAAACGTTTCAAGAATTAATAACGAGACAATCTAGACAGATTAATAACACAATACTCTTTAAAATAGCATGAATGAAATTTGTTTAAATTATTATTCTATAACTGCTCGCCCACGTCACGTCTCTTCTGAGAGGAATGGACCATTTATTTATATGCCCCCTGTGGGATGGGGGAGCTTCGAGGCGAACATCTTGCTCAAGAATGTGTTGAAAACCAGAATTCACCCACAGTATCCCTGCTTGTCGTAGGAGGCGACTAAAAGGGACCCCAAGGCAACTCCAGATGATGCCTTGCCTTCAAACCCACGAGATCTGCCCCATCAGGGCAGTTTCGGAGGAGCAAAAAGAAAAACCCAAGAGACCAGAGATGGGTGAAACTCCAGGCACAAATGTAGGTTGAGAGGCTAAAACGAGAGTAACCGGGTGCCCTAGAGGCAATTTGGCGAACCCTCCTTCAGCGGAAGGACCTACAAAAAGCCAGGAGTGGAACTCACGTAGGTCACGAGTTTTGGGTGGAGAGGCAAAACTCACCACTGTTCAGGGAAGGGCGGCCATTCAGGCAAAACTTCTTGGGAGAGGTGAGGCTTTTGACCCTGCAGAGTTTCGGAGGGGCAAAAAGAAAAACCCAAGAGACCAGAGATGGGTGAAACTCCAGACACAAATGTGGGTCAAGGGTGGCCGGGCGCCCTTGAGGCAACTTGGCGACCCCTTCCTCAGCAAAAGAACCTTCAAAGAAGGCCAGGTGTAGAACTCACGTAGGTCACGAGGACTAATCAGTCTGAAGAGACTGCCAAGCATATCACACTGGATTGCGACAAGGATTGCAACCAGGCGATGAATGATTGTGATGTTAGTATAGGGAAAAACTCCTGGTTTTGTAAAAAAACACAGGTATTAGTTTGCCTAACTAACATACTACTTGGGAACACAATAAGCTTCGGTTGACGTGTGGGGTTCTTTGAACCTTTGGATCCTTAAATCCGTCCCTTCAAATACAATATATTTATATGAGAGACGTGGAAGGGATAAAAGTCTCTGCCCGACTGAACTCTGTGTAAATTGGGCCTTCTTCCCATGAACTCTGTGTAAATTGGGCCTTCTTCCCATGAACTCTGTGTAAATTGGGCTTCTTCCCATGAACTGTGTAAATTGGGCCTTCTTCCCATGAACTCTGTGTAAATTGGGCCTTCTTCCCATGAACTGTGTAAATTGGGCCTTCTTCCATGAACTGTGTAAATTGGGCCTTCTTCCCATGAACTGTGTAAATTGGGCCTTCTTCCCATGAGCTCTAATGGGACTATTTATACTTGCTCGGTGGTACTGAGTGGAGATAGGTGAATTTGACCTCATGGCAATTATATTTTCACAGTGCCGATAACGTTCACTGTCACTGACTGATATGTGGGTACCCAGCTTTATGCGTGCACAACGAACATGCCAAGCTTCCGTCCAAACTTGACGAATGAAACGTTCTGTTTGCGATCACCGGACAGACTTGGCGAATCCTTGTTTGAGAACCGAACGTGTGGCGCCTATGTTTACAACAGCGTAACTGTAATGCCGCATCTACATGTTGGCCCAGTCGCTGGAAATGTGACCAGTGCCCAATGAAGGCCAGCGCTGGCAAACCACCCATCCACACACTGGCGCTGGTCGACATTGGCCTTCATTGGGCCAACATATGGATGCCGTATAACGTAAGTTACAGCTCAACAAAATCAGGTCAGCATCAGTTGGAGCATTTATTAAACAAGAGTAGCGAGTTCCTACTTTCAAATTGAGGCTCGAGTCTTACATTTTGAGGTATGTTCGACAGTAACTTTCGATCGCATTCATAAATGAACTTCAGATTTACAACAAAACATATTCTTTGACAAGATCTTTACAAATAAAAGTAGTTGGACAACGAAATACAGAGTCTGTATAATAACAGTCCTCGACTGTTTGGCCAACTGCGCGGTGACGAGCAGGCAGGTGTGCGACGGAGCATTGTCGTGATGGAGGATCCACGATAATAAAGGATAACGAGTTTGTGCTACCCGGCCAAACTACAGAGAGGTGCTCCGTCGACTAACCACTTGGGTTCATCGAGCCCGTCCGGGGATTGCCGATTCGAGGATCCTCCATCACGACAATGCTCTAGACAGCTGTCACTAGCCAGTGCTACGACGAGCGCTCTAGGCAGCATAGAGGTTGCAGACTTCCAGGGATTGAAAAATCCGGTATCAGCGTGTTATAGACTCCAATGGGAACTACTTTCAAGATTTCTAAAGAGAAATTGTACATATTTTGCCAATAGAAAATTTCCTGAGGTCAGTCCGGTTACTTATTACACAGACCCTGTAGACTCCCATCTTCGTCCTTTTTAAAGATAAAACTAAGGTTTGCACGGACTTTAGTCCGGAGAGTGGGTTATGTTTTTTTAATGAAACTGATGATGGAATACGAGTTTGGAGCTGATTGAGCTTTAGGTGTAGTGACTTACAAGGATGGCAGGCGTGGTGAGCTGACGTCATAAGCGACGCAGTGATGCGACACTGAGAGTGGCCGACTGCTTGGCTCGACGCTGCGGCTGCACTGACATGGGCACCGGGTACTGGGGAGGGGGAAGGCCTGATCCCTGCTGTTGGCTTCCCAGCTCCTGAAACAAACAAATTTAAACAATCATCATTATTGCATTTTGAAATTAGGAATCTACACCTTTTTAATCATTTGTATTTGAGAAAATGCCATATATAAATGAGACTCGTCAGTTGTATTTGAGGAGTTATCACATGTAGTTAAGAATAGACTATTCAATCGGAGAAAGTATTATTTCAATTTTAGATAATGTAATTTGTAAAGCCCCGCACACAAATATCGATTTTTGATCGTACGATATTTTGCCGTCCTTATGAATTCTATCAGATTAAAAGGAACTTGACAAACATCCACTGTTTGAAATCATCTGTTTAATCTAATAGAATTTATAAGGACGGCAAAATACCGTACGAACTAGAATCGATGTGTGTGTGGGGCTTAATTGAGAAGATGTCAGTTTTAAATTCATAAATGACATTTTCTCAAATACAAATAATGACAATTCTCAATCACATGTGATTACTTCACAGATAAAATTGACTCTTCTCTGTTACATCTCATGCTCTCTCAATTGCATATTAGTATTCTCAAATAACTGATATATTCTCAAATATTTACATTGATACTTTCTCAATAATGCAAAGTGCGTCAGAGAAACTTACTTATTTGAAAGGTCAATAAAAACAAAAGTACTTTAGATATTGTTTCAATTTTTGTATATGAGAATACAATATCTCATTTTTTTCCATGCAGTCTTGAAAATTACATCAGACCAATGGCGAGCCCCATTGCGCATACACTGATAAAGTCGATTTTAAAGTTTCGTTGCAGTATATCAGTATATCAATGTTGTTCTTGAGGTGTGCTATGGTCTGTGGTCGATCGACATGAACCAGGGATTTCAAATACCCCATACAAAAATCGCATTGAGGAAACGCATGTGGAAATGAGCCTTATCAAATGACCGCGTCTTCAGGCAGGTTTTCAATCAGCATATCACATGCATTTTTTCGGGCAACAAAATCGCGTTCAGTCAATTCTTGAACAACAGCCAATTTATAGGGATGAAGTTGAAAGTCGTCGAACAATGGAGTCAGAAACTGCAATAGCAGCTGCGTGTTTGCGAGCCGAACGCCGGGGAGAACGCACAACTGACTGCCTCACTCTTTCGATATTTTCTGGAGTTCTGATGGTTCGTTGAAGCCCATTTCTGGGTTTAGGGACACATCCACCTCCTGAAATGAGTTAACCCACGACAGAATCGAAATATGGCCAGGAACGAGTCTGTGGGGAGGAATTTCAAATCGAGCGCGGAAGGTGATCGACCATTAATAATAATAATAATAATTTCTCTGATTGCCAATGAATTGCAACCAGAGGAGTTTATTGACAAAACATAAACATAATTATTATATTAAACATACAAACGTTGCTAATACTCAACTTAGTTCTAATTATGATACCCCACTATAATAATTTATGTGTCGGGGTGATCATAATATTCTTTTCTAAACATGTATAAAAAATGTAATTAGTAATTTTAGTTATAAAGGTTTGTTAGTTATTAGAAAAGAAGCTCTCAACAGCGAAGGCCCGCTGCTCTCTAGACCGGAGCCTGATGGCTATTTACTTAAGGGAGGATAAATTTGAAGACTTCTCTCTCCAGATGCGCCCCCTCCTGCCCCTCTACACGACCAATTCAACGCACGGGAATTTTCTCAAATAAGTAAGTTTCTCTGACGCATCTTGTATGATTGAAAAAGATGTAGTAAGAATAAACAAGTATTCAAAACTGCACTTGATGTATACAGAAACAGTTAGATACAGAAATAATATGCGTAACATCAGCCGATAAAAATATATAATTCAATGATTCAATCATGAATTTTCATAACTGAGATTTAATATTTTGTTAATTGATATTTATACATTGTTAAAACGATCTGTCAACATTGCGAAGCTAGAAAAGAATAGCGCTATCTGCTTTGTCGAATGATAGTTAAGGATAGCAGCACTAATTTAAATCAAATACTGCCATTATAACGTGGACCTAATTATAGTCAGCTATCTACAGCAAGGCTATTTTTCAGTATTTCGTTTTTCAGCAAGCTCTTACAGAGAATAATACCATAGAGAAACTATAGCGTAAGTAGATATCCCATGGTTAAGGGCGTTAATGTCGCAACTTTTACTTGTATCTCAAGCCGATTACTGTCGATTTTTACTGTTTTGACCGGGTAAGAGTGTATGGACGGCACAATATGAGAGACTACCAGCGTCATAAAGCTTCACGGAAAAGAACTACGTGGACTATAGGCTTGAGATAACAGTAAAAGTTGCGACATAAACGCCCTATACCATGGTATATCTACTTATGCTATTGTTTCTCTATGATAATACAAACTACATAGAAAACAATATCTACTTTGAAGAACAAGCAAGCAAACATAACTTACACAGAGACAAACTTTAGCAAGATGATAAATATGTTTCTACCAGAGTATAGAAGAATCCTAAAAACTTCTGATTTATTCCACAAAAAAATGCTACAAAGTTCTATCTTATTTCTATAAAAATGCTCTGTAAAAATATTATAAATGGAGTTCTGCTCAAATCAAATAAATAATACTAAAAATATCTGCTTGAAAATGCTAGATAGTCTTTTGCTGGAAATTAGCATCCAAGAACCAAGTGGTCTTATAAGTGCCTTATTCTACAAAAAAAATGCTACAAAGATCTATCTTATTTCTATAAAAATGCTCTGTAAAAATATTATAAATGAAGTTCTGCTCGAATCAAATAAAAAATACTAAACATATCTGCTTGAAAATGCTAGATAGTCTTTTGCTGAAATTTAGCATCCAGGTCCAATGGAAGTTGACTTTAGTTATTTGGTTTCAATGTCTCACCTGAGGCCGATCAGCCGCTTCCTGTTCTAGTCACGTGTCCATTTCGACATCGACTTCTGCCAACGGCCCAGTTGCTTTGTTCTGGGCCTGGCCCCACATTGTTACAGAAAAACTCAGTTATATTTTTCCATATATTACTCGTTGAAAATTACTCGATATATTAGAAAAAACTCTTCAAACAAATTCAAAATATAAAATTAAAAAAAACCTTCATAAATATAATTTTGTCTTCTATTTTGAAGAGGACAAAATGTGGAAAATACAAGTAGAGAAATACATAATTCAGAGGAGTTCTTCTTGAGTTGTCAGTCATAAAGAATCTCTGAGAACAGAATTAAGTTGAGACTTTTGTTTATTCATGTAACGAAGTGAATAATTAAATCTATATGGTAAAAGTATTGAAACTACAAGTTATACTGAGTTAGCATTAAAAGAAAATTAGCTCAAGGTTAACCTAATTTCTTCTCTAACGATCATTCTATTTAATGATAAGTGATATTTGTTAAAATGAAGAATTAAGCATTACAGTATTAAAAACTACTGAGTATGAAATGATACAACCAGAAAACTAGAATACATAGAATGAAACCAAGAAAACTGTTATATTAGGTTTAGTGGCACTCATTCTACAACTATTGATTTAAGATTGTTTCAATTGAGAAAAGTATTCGATTGATTTAGAAATCTAAAATTTTGATAATATCTGCACACTTAAATTATACTCGATTACTCCAAAAACATATATTAGCTACCGATGTTAACAAAATACTTCAATCTCAAAACAAATAGTCTCAAACAAAACTAAATTTTACAGGAGAGCAAAACCTAAATGGAGGACCAATTGGGCCAATTTAAATATTTTATTAAATAAAAAAGGTCTAAAATGTGAAGTGACAAGATGGAAAGATTGATACACAAAACTACATAAGAGAACAAAAATTGTTGGACATTTTCAATGATACCAAAGCCCAATTTTGGCCAATAATGTAACACGGAGAACACTCACATTATTCTATAGAATTATTTTGATGATCATGGAATATGTTTACGATTGCAAATAGTGGAGTGACGGTTATAAGTGTGACGATAAATCGCTTACTGTGCATAATTGCACCACATTTAGAGTAACCACATAGTGAGGAGGAATTCAATTCCATCTCACATAAGAGAGATTGAGGGCTTGAAGGAGTTAAAAATAAACACTCAGGGAATTCCTTATTGTATTGTGTCCTAGATAGATTAGCAGACTTCCTTGTTGGTTCATGTTTGATTAATGTATGTTATGTGAAATCTAGAGGATTCCAGAGGGCGGAAGAAAAAAGATATCTTCTGAATTTTCTCAAGGCCAGACGACATTCTTGGATTGGACACATAATAAGACACGACGCATTCACGTCAAGTATTCTGGAAGGTACAGTTGATGGACAAAGGGGTCGTGGGAGACCCCGGCTACAGTACTTAAGACAAATGACGAAGGATGTGGGTGCTATGAGCTATGAACAATGGAAGAGAGTAGCAATGGACAGATTTAGATGGAAGGCTGCCAACCAATCAAACGATTGAGCTGTAAGAAGAAGATGTGAAATCTGTTGTGCTCTCTTGACTGTTGTGTTGAAAGATAAGGGATAGTAGTAATATATTAGATTGCACTTTGACGTGTCATATACTGCGGGAGCTTTGATGCCTTAATACAGTTTCATATGACGAACAAGTAAAGTAAAGAGTTAGAGGTCCGTATGTAAAACAGATACATGTTGTAACAAACATGATACATAATGTAACACAACTTGATACAATGCAACACAAATACATGTTGTGTTATGGGCGCCCGCATAGTGGGAGATTCGAGGTAAAGGTTTACCTCGACCTACTCACCTTAACACAACATGTATTTGTGTTTGAAATTGGATTTGAAATCGACAAATTATAATTTTTCAACGTAGAGCGCTCATAAGAAGTTCAAAAACGTTAAACAAATTACATGAATCATATTGTAAATTTCTTTCTTTTTCCAACTATATCCTTAGAACTAGATTTTGACAGGTTTTATGTTATTAACGTTTTTCAAAAATAGATATATCTCAAAAACTTAGGCTAGGCGCACACAATTAGTCAAGACATGATCAGACACGTTTAGTCACATTGTTGCTAATGAAGAAATTCACACCGATTAGTCATTGCAATTAGACATGTCTTCATACGTCAACTATGTGACGTATTGTGATTGAACGTGTCTGATCATGTCTTGACTAATTGTGTGCGCCTAGTCTAAGGTCGATATGAAAATTATTACTGGCTATTTTTTGTTGCAGATGTAGAATCTATGATCTCCGGCTGTTACACCTTTCGTGGGACACTCAGTATAATAAATTATATTTGCAGGAGTTTGTATGTATAATTTTGAATGATTGATGTACTGACATTGAGGTTATTGCAGGAGGCCAACCGCATTTGAGCGAGCTGCGAGGCGGGCGTGAGGTTGCTAGAGCTGCCGAACGGTGACATCACTGACGACACTGCTCGCTTCAGTTTGCTCGGCGTCTTGTTGAAGCTGAACGCACGCCCCACCCGCATTCTCGTCCGCGAAGCAAATCTGCAAATAATTACAAATCAGTTATTATTAGTTCCACATGGAAAAGTTCACAAAATCGTCTTCCAAACATTCATCTTACAACAAATTTACGAGTACAATTTATTCTAGTTCTTGTTGCGAATCTAGGAATTTAAAATCAGTTATTAGTTTCAGATGAAAACGCTTGAAAAAGATAGTTCAAAAATGTATGGTACAGTGTATGTTTTGAATTTATTTATTCTTGTACTTGTGGTACGAATCCAAAATTCAAATTCAACAGTTAACAAGAGTATTTTAAATTCATGATTGAAAACTTCTATTTCAGTATGTAATTGAAATTTCAATCAATAACATTAGTAAGAGAAGGAAGGTTAACAGATTACTAATCTAAATTATTTTCAGTTATACCATTCATAACACCAAAACTTGAATTTCTAGTTTAGTCTTTAGTTTAGAAAGTGAAAACATAACCTTATTTTTATTTATCAAAATTTGGGAGAAAGACAGTTACCTGTTGTCCTCAACATCATTTTGGTAGAGAGTTAGTGGGGAGGATATTTTTAATATTCTTTCCGAAGAATGGACATTGATATGTCCAAATCTCCGCCAATTTATGTAGATGCATAACAATTTAATTATTATCTATAGTTATTATATTACAAATTGCTTTTTCATATCATATACAGTTCAATAATTATTTTCTTAATCTACATTATGTAAATTCATCTATATTTTGCTGTATTGTAAGCTATTGTATATAAGTTTATAAGCCAGTATATATTGTAATCTACATAAATAAAGTACTCAATCAATCAATCATATTATTGTGTGATATGACGATTTGTGATTGCCAATAAATGAATAACAGAAATTTATGTATGTATTTGAAGATTCAATTAGAAATATTATAAAACACTAAACACTTTTATTTAAATATGTAATTGGAATGTTAAATAAAAAAATACAACTAAAATGTATCACCATCTTCACAAAACAAATAACTTTATTAATTTATTCAAATGCAAATTAAATCCAGGTAAAAGATATTTTTGAAATTTTATGGAATTTGTAATTTTTTATGAAATTACGATACACCCAAGGATGTCAATTTTAGAAGTAACTTACTTGAAAGCTTTTCCTAACGTTCCGAGGCCAACTTCACTCGTGTCAATGTCCAACTGTTCTGGATCTAACGAAGCCAGAAAGTTTTCCTAAAAAAGACAAAACCATCTTCCAAAATCACTCTAAAAAGCCTATAGTAAATTCACTGAAAGCACGCCCTAAAAATTTCAAATCAATTATCAGTTCCACATGAAAATCTAACAAAAGTGTTTGTTCCAACGTTTTTTTTTTATAGAAAGTGAATAGTAAATAGAAATAGTAATAGAAATAGAAATTTCATAATTTATTGAGATTCTTATTTTACTTCACGGATAATCTGTAAATCTTAATCTAATTTCATTTACAATAATAGTAACGGGAGTAATACTTAGTAATAACAGGCAACAATTGAAAAATATCCTTTTTTCTGTAAGTGAAGTCCACATAAGTTCTAGGCGTGTGCGTGAGTATTAGGAAATATGAAGATGATATATGAATGGACTAGTCTTAATAGTTTATTGGACTATGGGCCTAATATATTTTACAGTATAACATTTTTGGGCTATCGTGCCTTTTGTTTTCAAAGTTGTACTGTTTTTTTCGAAATAAATAAACTACGGTAGGCTACAGATAGAAATATAGAGAGCTATAGATATTTGAAAAAAACACTCAATTGATAATTGAGAAATTCCGAAATATAATTTATTATTCAACAGCTTAGGAACAATAAGTTCCTAAACACCGTGAAACGATTTACTTACTTGAAAGCTTTTCCTAACGTTCCGAGGCCAACTTCACTCGTGTCAATGTCCAACTGTTCTGGATCTAACGATGCCAGAAAGTTTTCCTAAAAACACAACCAACAATAATATAAGAATGATTTTAAAATAATATGTTTGAGAATACTATCAACTCTAAATAGACAACCAATGGAGAATATTATAATCATAATATAACTAGTAGTTCTGTGAACAGTAGACTTCACGCAGTATTCTCATCCACAAGTACCTGATTGAAACTATAGACCTTATGGAAATACAGCAATAGACGAGCTTCTCCACACATCTGTGTAATCACTTGTCAGCTGATTTATGATGAATAATTATTCTATAGTCTGATTTTTACTCTAATATTGGCGTATGAAGGAGGCTCCTTTTTCCTTTTATATTATCCTTGAAATGCAAAATTTCCAAAAACCTTGTATATACGTCGACGCGCAATTAAAAAAGGAACATACCTGTCAAATTTCATGAAAATTCATTACCGCGTTTCGCCGTAAATGCGCAACAAATAAACATTAAGAGAAATGCCAAACCGTCGACTTGAATCTTAGACCTCACTTCGCTCAGTCAATAATTATTTAAAAATATTGTTAGGTAAAAGATTATCAAATGAGGAATGGCACACAGGGATCGGTTGGTCTTTCCGAGTTTTAGCGGTCTTAAAAGCCTCCTAAGATGAATCTGACTGCTTGCCGGTTTTAGGAAAACAAATCCCAAGTTAAATGTGTTACCTGCGCTATACAATGGCTCCAAGCCATTGAGAAAAAAAATCAATATTAGAAAATCAAGCAAAACAAGGCGTTTTTCAGTCAGCACGATAGGACAGGAAGCTATCTGATTGGCTGATAGAGTTGGCGTATCAAGTGAGCGTTTTATCAAAACCAATCAGAGAGCTTTCTGTCCCGACTGAAAAAACGCCTCGTGTGCCTTGTACCTAAACCAGTCGACCACTCATAGTTGACCGAGCGAAGTGAGGTGTAAGATTCAAGTCGACGGTTTGACAATCCTCTCAATGTTTAAATGTTTATATGTTGGGCATTTACGGTGAAACGCGGTAATAGATTTTCATGAAATTTGACAGGTATGTTCCTTCTTTAATTGCGCGTCGACGTATATACAAGGTTTTTGGAAATTTTGCATTCAAGGATAATACAAGGAAAAAGGAGCCTCCTTCATACGCCAATATTAGAGTAAAAATCAGACTATAGAATTATTCAGCATAAATCAGCTGACAAGTGATTAATCTGTGTGTGGAGAACCTCGTCTATTGCTGTATTTCCATAAGGTCTATAGTTTCAATCAGGTACTTGTGGATGAGAATACTGAGTGAGGTCTACTGTTCACAGAACTACTAGTAGTAATAAAAAACATTGAAATACAAAAAATAAGACCGGGATGCACAAACGACTGTTGAATTTCCACAGTCACCGTTGAAATTCAACCGACTTTAGGTCAACCGGGCCTAGGATTACTTTCCATTAATTTTCTATGGTGAGGTCCATATTATAATGGTTTCCTATCCATAAATATATACTGTTATACCTGTTATAATAATATCATTTAACGTGTACCTCACTATAGGTTGTGTGATCTGAAAATAAGTATTCAATATCGAATATTCATAATGTTGAAATTAAAGAAGACGGTTTTCCGATCTACAAATGAGTAAGAATTAATAAGTCACTGAATCGATGAATTGATGAATAACCGTTATTTATTGTTGTTGATATATTTGTATTGATATTGGTATTAATATTTGTTGAAATTGAGACCAATTTGAATAGTTGAAAAGATAACTCACGGCATCAGCGCGACACACGGTGTTGGCCATCTGTCGACAGAGCTGCTTGAGGAAGACCATCTTGTCAGTTTCCTCACTGGTGATCACAAACGAGTAGATCTTCTCCTTCAGGTCCTGGTTCGCTTTGCACATCAGCGCAAACATCTTGTGACACTCTGCAATGCAAATAATGATTAATGATTTGAAGTAAAAATTATAGTTGCTTGAAGAAGAAGTATAATACCAAGGATTATCTCTTATTTTACGCTTACTATTTGATGAATAACAACTATATCTTACCTTCAGTTTCTTTGACGTCGAAAACTCGTTTGATTGTGGAGAGAGGCATGAGTCTGATGTGTTTGTAGGATTTACAGCCTGCCAGTTTGGCAGTACCACCGGCTGTGTTAGGACTTTTCAGTGAATTCGAGAAAGCTTTCGAACGCTTTTTACAAATCTGCAAAAAAATATAATTGATCATTAATAGTTAGACAGCAAGAAACCTTCAAAATTTCACAGGAAATGAATGGATAAATCGAAGGCATACCAAGAAAATAATATTTCTTCTGGAATATAATTTGTCAAAAATAGATTGCATGGCCGAATATACTCATGATCTGGACCATCGTACGCTTTTCATCAGCTGATGATAATTTGAAAGAGCTTAGCAACTTCCTACTTTTGATCTATAAGAGCCAATGGTATTCTTTTTCTGCCCGACAAGGAAGTCATAATACAGAAAATTGTACAAATGGACAATATTAGCGTCAACTAGAATATTGGACATTGGAAGCTGCAAGGAATCTCATCAATAGACGGAACAAGGACAAGGGATACTCCTCTCTCCTGTGAGAAGGGATTCAGCAGCTAGTTTAGTAGCCGCTAAATGTTTGTCTCTTCAGGCAGCTTAGACTCCATTTTAAGTATCTAGGTCACGTGACAGGGTAGAAGCCATTTTATTTATTTGAGATCACCTGCAGAGCCACAAATTGGCAAATGGTGGACGTGTTTTTGTGAGCTGCTTCGACGTTTATAGTTTTATAATATCAGCACTGTCACCGCGGCCACTGAGACTGTCACTCAACTCGTTGACATCGCTATAGGTTTACACTGCATACTTTTGAATGGGCTCGTTCTGGGAACACGGTGAGTGCTAAATTGTTTAATTCCAGTAGTAAATTGTTCCATGCCACGTGAGTACCTATCAAGTAGTGATTGGTGCAAACTACTTGTTCCCATGGAAAGTCACATCAAAATCTAGTGTTCAAGCTTTTAGCACGCACTATTGAAGTTAATTTCCACCAACGTGTGTCGTTAACTAGCTGCGTAAATCAACAAAGGCTGCTTTACAAACTTACCTTCAACAGAAGTGTGCATTTCTTCCACTTCATCTCTCTCAAATATTCTATAAAGAAGGAATCTTGACGGATGGTTATCAAACAACATTTTGTTGGTTATGTATTCTGTGCCTTTGCTATGGTAGAGCTATCTGCGTATGCGCAGACGGTTCATGCTATCAACCAAGGCAGTTCTTCGATTGTTGCACATTCTGAATGCACCGCGGTCCGAGTGCAGGATTTATTTACCGGTATAGCTGGGTTTTCGTTTGTGCGTAAATGCCGTCGTCGACCACGACAGGGAGAGAATATCAGATTGGTTGAATTTCAATTTGTCTACATAGCCTGAAATATTGTGTTCAACTATGTTTTAATAGGACAGGTTAAGCATAAACTTTTTTATACTTAAAAATGGCAGTATGTTGATATTAATAGAAATGTTCAATTCTTTAATAAAAACAAATTATGAAAAGTTATTTGATCAGCTGCTTTAGCACACTTGAAATTTGGACAATATGAATGTCAACAATGCTTGTCGTCGTCGACTGCGGAAATTTACGCACAAACGAAAATGTACATTAACTGGATTTTGGAACATTTACTGTCAGAATGGGACGCGGAACTTTTTAACGCTAGTCACAATTGACCACTTGGTACAATTTACCGCGTTCCTAGAACGTACATAATGATTACAAATATATTCTCCATACAACCAACCTCTAAAATATCGCTGAACAGGAAGAAGGCGAGTGAGTCGCCGCGGCCACTCAGGCTGTCACTCAACTCGTTGACGTCGCAGCGCGCAATGAAGCTGCGATGCGAGCTGACCAGGTGCGGCGGACAGTTGTCGATGTCGTTGAATATGTCGAACATGGCCAGCTGGCACTCGGTGCGTCGCTTGTCCTCGTTGATGTGCGTCATCACCTCCCTGATCATGTTCAGCGCCGACTCCAGCGCCACGTGGTCCAGGTTACCCTTCGGTGTGTGCTTCAGGATATCTACAACAAACCACACAACATACCAGTGAGTAAAATCAGTAAGTGATCAGAGGAGGAGCAAGACGAGGGAAAGGGAGAGGAAGAAGGAAGAGTAGAAGAAGGAAGAGTGGAGAAGGAGAGAAAGATGAAGAAGGAGGTGAGGAGGAGTAGAAGAAGAGTGATGAGGTGAGGAAGAGGGAGGAGGAGGAAGGAGGAGAGGTGAGGAAGAAGGAGATGAAGAGGGAGGAGAGGAAGAGGGATGAGGAGAAGGAAAAGGAAAAGAGAGGAAAGAAAAGAAGATAAGGAATAGGAGGAGAGGATTCTCTTTGCATTAAATTTGTATTTTAGTTTTTAATTATTATTAAAAAGTTTTCTAATAATGAACTTGACATCAATGTTGACTTCAACCAATGCTACAATGTTTGGTTTGAGTAGACTCACAGTAAT
Source organism: Nilaparvata lugens (assembly GCF_014356525.2). Lineage (NCBI taxonomy): Eukaryota > Metazoa > Arthropoda > Insecta > Hemiptera > Delphacidae > Nilaparvata > Nilaparvata lugens. The sequence continues at coordinate 16,152,559 of NC_052516.1, forward strand.
AGATCATGGAAAAATTACAATTCTAAACAACTGGAAACTGCATTGTATGGAATTCGAAAATACTGATACAGTAATAGGCATAGAAATTTGTATCAGTTATTTAGTCTCGTGAAAATTGATAATGAAATGAACAAACAAACAAATATAATAAACTTAGGAAAATTCAATGAACTAAATTCAAGAAGAAAAGAAGTTTGGGACTAGCACCTGTTTTTACTTTCCTTGCCCTTTTACCATAGGTAAGGAAAGTATTGCTTTCCGAAAAAATTAAGGTACCCCAATTTCTAAATTTCTATACGTTTCAAGGTCTCCTGAGTCCAAAAAAGTGGTTTTTGGGTATTGGTCTGTGTGTGTGTGTGTGTGTGTGTGTGTGTGTGTGTGTGTGTGTGTGTGTGTGTGTGTATATATATATGAATGTATGTGCGTGTATGAGTGTATGTGCGTGTGTGTACACGATATCTCATCTCCCAATTAACGGAATGACTTGAAATTTTGAACTTAAGGTCCTTACACTATAAGGATCCGACACGAACAATTTCGATCAAATGTAATTCAAGATGGCGGCTAAAATGGCGAAAATGTTGTCAAAAACAGGGTTTTTCGCGATTTTCTCGAAAACGGCTCCAACGATTTTGATCAAATTCATGCCTAGAATAGTCATTGATAAGCTCTATCAACTGCCACAAGTCCTATATCTGTAAGAATTTCAGGAGCTTTGCCCTATCTATGGAAAGTTTGATTTTAGATTCTCGATTATCAGCCTTCATATACAATTTAAACAAACAAATTCAAGTGGAAAAGATTGAGCTTGAAAATCTCTGCAATTAATGTTCAGTAACATTTCCACCTAAAATTGAAAATAAGCTTAAAATCCCAGAAAATGTGATTATTCAATTGCAAAATGTTGATTCTATTGAATCATTCACTATGAAGAGATAGCAGATCTCGTGTGTCTCCAGCGTTATTCTTGTCACCAGCTGGCTCAGATCTTTGTATAGTGGGCTAGACTTGAGATGCGCGTGAACACAACCGTCAGGTGGTCAATTTGCATAACGGCAAGGAAAGTTGTGTGAGTGCGCCACACCAGATTTTTTTTCTTCTCAATATTTAATGATATTGTTATTATTTAATATTTATAATATTGAAATGATCTTGATCTAATAAATAAATGCTTGATAGTCTACTGACCGTTGAGCAAGAGCATAACACTGGCGAGCCGCTGTATGGGCCTGATAAGCAACTCCTGCAGACTCTGGCGTCCACACTCTGGCTTCATCTGACACACCTTGAGGAACGCGTGGAACCTCTGTCGCTGTGCGTCACACTTTAGCAGCATCTCTCGCGTGTTCTCAAAGAAGTTCACGAACGGTGGATAGGTTTTCAACAGATCGGGTGCCTGAAAGCACACATTCAACAAAATGAAATGAAAACACACATAGGTTATATCAAACAATTATTCTAACTGATGTAACCTGAACACAACACATTTTCAAAAATTCAAAAACCTCTGTCACTGTACGTCACACTTCAATAGCATCTCACGAGTATTTTCAAAGAAGTTCACGAACGGTGGATAGGTTTTCAACAAATTGGGTGCCTGAAAGCATACATTCAACAAACAATAATTGTTGTTGAACATCAAACTTCGTGACCTTATGATCTTTGATGCGAGAAACACGAATCTGGAAACGGATATGAAAAATTCTTTTCCTACAGATACCCTGAAAAGTGACCATTTGTGCACTGATTGCAGGCTGCAAAGAATCACTTTTCCGCACTAGTGCGCAAAGTGAGTACTTTGCGTACTCCAGATTTGCAGCATGACAACGCAAAATAGTTAGTAGGTTATATGGAGCACCAGTGCAGCAAAATCAAAATTAAGTTGGTAACAGTGAGTGGGCTGCTATAGTGAGCAGAGGTGCAACGAAGCACAACGCGCTAATTATTAAGTAGATATTATAACCAAGGACAACGACAGCACAGTGCCACCACACCACACACCACACAGCTGCCCCCCGCCATTCAAACACTACTACATTATTCAGGCAATTTTACCCATAATTACCCACTTTTCATATTCAATGGTAACTGTAGGAAAAATTTAATGTGAAATACGTGCGCAAAGTTCGTTTGCTGCACTCAAGAAACCATTCCGCCCTCGCCTACGGCTCGGGCGTAAACGTTTCTTTCGATGCAGCAAACTGTCACTTTGCGCACTAGTTGCACAAATAACTATTACCGTTCAGGAGATATGACCAGATAAGAAATTGTCCTGACCTTTCCTCACAATTATTGTAACAGAAGTAAACAAAACACACTTTAGAAAATGCATAGACTTCAAGTCAATTATGAAATAAGTACCATAGATATTGTCAATTCTAAATTTATTCATGGTACAGGAGCATGATTTCGTCACATCATCAAGCTTGGAATAAAAGCACAAAGATTTTGTAAATCCTACATTCATTTATGGTACAGAATTATGGTTTTCTCACACCATCAAGCTTAATGATATGACCTGAAACCAAGGTCCTGTACCATGAATAAACGTAAAATAATTTAATTGAATTCAATAGATGGATTCCACAATTTACTTCATTTGTATTGACAATATTGACTGGAGAAACCGTCCAAATCCAACTCAACATATAATTATTGACAATGAACAAACACATAGTGTCTTCGAAGTTCAATTTAAACTTATTCAATTCACAAACTTGAGGAAATATTGTGAATAAACATACTCTTAAACGATAGAACACTGGATAAGGAACAATTGGCTGTATGAAGGACTGACAAAAATGCGCTACTCACAAACTTGAGGAATATATTTCCGATGGAGACATCCTCCTGCCAATGGGCGGCCGCATGCCTCAGTTGGTCCAACATGCGTCGATGCGTGAGGTAGATAGGTGTCAGGTGGCCGAAGATGATCTTCAACTCGGTTGGGTTGAGCAGCTCGTCACTAGTGCCAACCATCTTCTCCAACTGCTCCTTGAACAGGGTCTCGATTGTGGACAGGATACCCACGTAGTTGGACTCTGTTTGCACCAGCTCTAGGAACACCTGGTGACGGGGACTCAGGTGTTTCAGGCGCTGCAGGTCACTGCTCAGCGATTCCGTTTCTGAAAAACGCATTTGTAGATTCAATAAGTTTCACGTAGAATACTAGTACATGTATATTAAACTATGGTGAGATTCACATTATAAAGAGTCATACGAACGAGGATATGACACGAACTCTTCAATACTCTTCTCCCAAATTTACTCCTAGTTTGAAATAAGGTTAATCTATACCATAGAGAAAAAACATCATAAGAAGATATTTATCCCAGCGTTTATGTTCCAAATTTCACTGTCAACTCAAGCTGATAGTCCTAATAGTTATTTTTCGTTAAGCTATGTGACGCTGGTAGTATCTCATACTGTGCCGTTCATACACTCTCACCCCAACAACACAGGAATAATAGACAATAGTCGGCTTGAGATAATAAAAATCGGCTTGAAATTTGGAACATGAACGACCTATACCATGGGATATCTTCTTATGCTATCTTTTCTCAACGGTGTTGGTTTCTATGGACTTTGCGGGTATCACACCTGCACTCTGAATACAATATAGCCTATAGTGAAACTAAAGGCAATATGAATCTGCGTTGTGCAAAAATGCGCACTAATAATTGACAACTCATGTCAGACTTACTACAACTATGTGAAGCCGCACTGCCAACAGCATTATACATTTTATAATAGATTGTCAAAATATGCTGGAGAAGTGCCTTTAAAAAAGTAATATTTTTTCTTCACCTCAAAAATAATTCATTTTATTCTCTTGAAGAATACCTCAATTATTGATCGCTTAACGATGCTCTCAACATGATACATTTTTTTCATATCCTTTACTGATCTCGGATTCTGATTTACTCTAGGACTTGGAGTCTAGGCTCTCAGCATCTCTCTACAGCTGTGTTCATAGTTAGAGTTCCGTCCGTATCGATGTCTAGATCTCGATGTATCCAACGGTCGACATCGAAGCAATCGTCTTCAAACATCGATGCTTTTCAAAATTTGATGATTTCAATATTTCAAATAAGTCAGTTGGTTTGTGGCTGGTGTAACACTCTTGTCTTTTTCTCAACCTACAACTCGTTTTGGCGGTTTGCTTTGGTTTACTTAACCAACGTTTTGAAATTTGGTTTATGAAACCAAATCCTTTTTCAATTTCGGAATTTTATCTTTAATTTGTTGAACTCTTAGCATAATTTCTTGCTTCTTAATAATTATACAATGGATGAGTGTAATGATCTAGTGAATTATACAGCTCTGAAAGAAGTAAGCCGTAAGCTTCAGTTTTCCTAGACTCCCCTTTTAGTTATAGGTAGCTTCGCCACTGGTAAACATTATTAATTCTTTTAAAAAAAAGCAGACACAGTTAGAAGTTCCATTTCTTTACAATATCCTCTACAGGACTCGAAAGGCTTTAAAATGTTCATTGCCCTCACAGCTTTCTTCTGCAAATGGAAATGATACAAATGACACTGATATAATACCAATGGTAAATGGAATAATAAGGTAGTCCTTGTGCTATTTTTCTTCCAAATTTAGGCGACACAGTCAAAGATAAGGTTAGTCTTTCACGTGTACAATTTTTATACAATTCTAGTCCAAAATAAACAAATTAAATTTGATGAGAAATAAACCATCAGTTGACTGACCATCAGAGAGCGGCTGCGTGGGACTGGGCGTACAACTGAGCCCGGCGTCGCTGATGGACGAGCGTCGCTTGCCCTGGGTGGCGGGGGAGGGGTGGTGCACCATACGCGACATCACCTCCTGCAGGTGACGTTTGCGCTTGCGCGTGCGTGCACCACCACCACCCACCGACACCGGGGTGGCCGCTGAAGGGGGTGCGCCCAGGCTGGTAGGGGTGCGGCGGCTCGGGCTCACTAGGCTTTCCAGGTACTAGAAACAGACACAGAAAACACAACAATGATTAAAAACAGAATGGGAATAGATTTTCAAGTACACACACAAAAACCACAATTTAGTTACAGTAAAAGGTAGTTGTAACAAAATAAGTACTGTACTACAGATTGAGAAAACCTAAAGCAGGGTTTTCGTTTGTGCGTAAATGCAGATTAAGATTCTCTGACAAAAGTCTTAGTGTAATTGGTTTGAGACTGTTTAAAAAGTTACCAAAATGTTTATATGCCCCATCAATAAATTTTAAGAGAACTCTATGCATACTTAGTGAATAGAGCTTACTATAGTGTAGATGAATTTCTGAATGATGACACTTGAATTCTGCTGTTGTATCATGAATGTATTCTTACCATTATTATATGCTTAAATTTTTAATTATAAATTGTTATTCAGTCTATTTTCATGTTTTGACTTGGCCTGTATGTTCTTTTTTGGCTCAATAAATTGAATTTGAATTTGCCGTCGTCGACCACGACAGGGAGAGAATCTCAGATTGGGTGGATTTCAATTTGTCTACATAACCTAAAAGATTATGTTCAATTATGTTTTAATGGGGCAGGTTGAGCTTATTTTTCTATACTTTTAAATGGCAATATTTTGATAATATTAAAAAAGTTTAATTCTTTAATAATAAAAACAAATAATGAAAAGTTATTTGACCAGCTTTTAGCACACTTGAAATTTGGACAATATGAATGTCAACAATGCTTGTCGTCGTCGACTGCGAGAATTCACGCACAAACGAAAATGCACTTTTATATTGCAAAATTGTGGGCCAGATTTCACAGAAAACAAAATGTCTGTGAGCTAGATGCGCACAGTATGCGCATTTTATAAGATTGTGGTTTACTCAGTATATCTTCTTCTCATTAATATTATCAATTTACAAGTTTAATAACTTCTTCTCTAATTTCTTATCAATTATGTCTTATTGGTCTAAAGGTCCAAACTTGACAGTTTAATGTGAAAACATTACAGTTATACCTCAATTTTCGCATAATTCCTCACCTATCATTGTTTCATATTAACGTAAAAATCTTCAATCTGTAGGTTATTATGATTCATAATAGTATTTTACTCTTACTCTAAATTATTTTTAATACTAGAACGTAAGTTGAATTTTGTTTCCTTTAACACATGAATAAAGGAATCTGAATAAATTATTATTTATTCCTCACTAGAACTTATAAAGTATACTACTAATTTGTATACTATACTACCATAGAGAAACAGTAGCGTAAGTAGATATCCCATGGTATAGGGCGTTTATGTCGCAACTTTTACTGTTATCTCAAGCCGATTATAGTCGATTGTCGATAATGTTTTGGTGGAGTGAGAGAGTAAGAACGGCACAATATGAGAGACTACCGCGTCACACAGCTTCACGGGAAAGAACTACATGGACTATCGGCTTGAGATAACAGTAAAAGTTGCGACATAAACGCCCTATACCATGGGATATCTATTTACGCTATTGTTTCTCTATGATACTAGTAAGTAGTACTATGCACTAGTTATAAACTATTTAGTTGTACTTACATCTTCGAAAAGGTGATCCTTCTCGTCAACACAGCCCTCATTCTGCACCGAGGCCCAAAACCACTCGGCTTTCACCACAAAAGCCGAGGCTGGCACCTGGCTAGGCGTAGAGGACACAGACGATTCGTCCACTACCTGAACACCATACAAATCACATTAGAATGCAAACTAGAAATTAATTGAACACAGAAAATACGAAGCAAAATACTGATGGAAACGAACGAGTTGTTGTAAAATCAAACAAAGTGTTTATGGAGTTTATGGATCGATTTTACCAAAAGCGTAAACTAGGTTTGAGCAGCAGTTGACTCTAGTTAGATGATTTTAATATCTGACCATACAGATCACATTAGAATGCTTACTAGAATATAATTAAGGCTGTGCAAAGGCTAAAAATAAACTTTTCACTGGTGATATTTTTCAAAGTTTTTCGATTTGTATATCATCAAGCTATCAAAATAGAAAAGTTTTCTCAGGAAAACATTTTTTTCCGATCATTACTTTTTGAGATATGAGCGCCTAAAGTTTAAATTTTTGGGACAAATATTTCAAATTCGGTAAGAGATAAGTCCATGAGATTTAGAGGATAGATTCTTCAAGGTATTGTTGATCTGGTAAAACAAAAATTTTCTAAAAATATCAATTTTTGAGAAAGTTATTAAATTTAACAAAAATAACATTTAATTGAGTTATTTTTGGTAAATCGAATAACTTTCTCGAAAATTCATATTTTTGAAAATTTTTGTTTTACTAGATCAAAAATACCAAAAAGAGTCTATCTCATGGACTATCTACCAAAAATAACTCAACTAAATGTTATTTTTGGTAAATTGAATAACTTTCTCAAAAATTCATATTTTTGGAAAATTTTTGTTTTACTAGATCAACAATACCATAAAGAGTCTATCCTCTAAATCTCATGGACTCATCTCTTACCGAATTTGAAATGTTCTGTCCCAAAAATTTAAACTTTAGGCCCTCATATCTCAAAAAGTAATGATCGGAAAAAAATGTTTTCCTGAGAAAACTTTTCAATTTTGATAGCTTGATGATATACAAATCGGAAAACTTTGAAAAATATCACCAGTAAAAAGTTTATTTTTAGCCTTTGCACAGCCTTAAATATAGAGAATATGGAGCAAAATATTGATGGAAATGAATGGGGGTAGTAAGAAGTAAAACAAATCGTTTCTGGTGTTCAAAGACTGTTACAATAAAACAAAGAGTTTATAGTCTGATTTAGTCCCAAATTCACAAAAACGAAAACTAGGTTTAAGCGGCAGTTGGTTCCAAGTCAGATGATTTTGAATTGGTTTTATAATATGATTTTTTGTTCATTTAGAATCAACTGACGCTTAAACCAAGTTTTCGTTTTGATGAATTCGGTCCAAAATAGAAAACGAAAACTAGAGTTAAACGGCACTTGGGTGTAATCAGATGATTTGAAATTAGTTCTACAAAATGAATATTAATGTTGGTTTAGAAAAAACTGTCGCTTAAACGAAATTTTCGTTTTTCTGAAAACGGACTTCAAGGCCCGCCACAAAGTAGACCCACGCTAATCCACGAAAAGCAACCCACGCCGTGGGATGTTTTGTAAACCATTGCTAGGCTTCTCTAGACATCTGTGTAAATAAAACATGAATGAATATTCCAATTGCCAGCTGATAGATTTAGAATAATTCTATAGCAATGGTTTACAAAACATCCCACGGCGTGGGTTGCTTTTCGTGGATTAGCGTGGGTCTACTTTGCGGCGGGCCTTATACTATGAAAAAATCTCATTTTTAGATCAAGATTTTTCATCAAGATACTTGACCAGTTACACGAATTTATTTGAAACAAAGTTATAATTGAAAACTTCATACATCTTTTTAATAAAACTACTAGACGGAATCTTGAATTCTCTAGAAATATAGCAAGAAATGAAGTATAAACATTTCTCTTCAAGAATAACTTGTGAGTACTAAATATAATTGAATAAATGGGAGAGAAAAACGTACATAAGTAACCATTTATTAATAAAATAACTTGATGGATTTGAAAATATTTGACAACAATTTGGAACCAAAGAGATAAATAAAACATATGGATTATTGCTTCTTTCAGGTAATTTGAAATCAACTTGTAATATATTGCCAATAAATTTATTAAGGCTCAACTCACACTTACGCGACTCAGGTCGAGAAGAGACTCGACTCTAGTCGAAAGCATGTGTTTCCAAATGATGACACTCAGACCAGTCGATTCTAGTCTCCGCGACGTCACCATTTGAAAACACATATGCTCTCGACTAGAGTCGAGTCTCTTCTCGACCTGAGTCACATAAGTGTGAGTTGAGCCTTATACTGAATTTTTATAATTCAATTGTCATTGATTTTTTTCTGGAAGCAACGGAGTTTTTGAAAGAAATAACAATTTTCATCCCAATGCATACTAAATGAATGATAGATAACTAAAGAATAATTGAATTAATGCAGTGAGTAACTCAGTGATTTGGAGACTTCAATCGAAATACCTGTTTACTTACAATAATAATCAGAGTAATAATATCAATTCTAATATTATCAATTGTATTATTGGGTATCTGAGAAAATAGTTCTTGAAGCACAACACATAATTCTAAACAACATAACTTTTTCATTAATTTCACCTATAACTAATTTGGGAAGTTCATGATAATGATGAAGAAAACAAAATGAATGATTCTAGTGAAATGGATGAATGAGTAATAGCGATGAATGAAAAAAAAACTGCACTCAAAAAATACAAACAACACAACGGGTGCAAGGACAAAACAAAATATTATAAAACAACATATAAAAGCAACACACACTGGAAATCAACACAAAAATACAAACGTGAGGAAGGAACATCACAATTAATGAAGACAAATCAGAGAGAAATATTTCAACATTTAAGTACCAACTACAATAAATACCGAATAATCAATCAATTAGCCCGGTTTCTAGGAGACTTATTAAATCTAATGAACCATTAAATCTATAGGTTCAATAGATTTAATAAACGTCCTAGAAGCCGGGCCTTAACAAAGCAAATAGAAATTATTGCGGATACATTATACTTCCTCTTACGCCAAGAGTTTCTCAGAAAATCCGTTTTAAAAAAGGCTATTACAGGTTATTACTGAGTCAATGGAAATCGAAAATATTGGGGTTACAAGCATCATACTATTACAGTCTATCCTGATATTTACAGTTGATTAGAAAAGGATGTATTTACAAGGAGTTTTAAGGACTTACTTCGAGGCAGGTACATAATTTACAATGTTATTGTAATGGCATTGGAAGTAAAAATAAATCCGTATGGCTTTTGTTGGTGGGGAGTCCCTTGCGGGAAGGTCCCACCGCCTGAATATATAATTTAAGCCGTCAATGGGCCTTACGACTGACATATTTCAGCCGGGACCGACAGTTTAACGTGCCCATCCGTTAACACGGGAGTGATCTGGTTAAAAAACTTTTGGTAATTCGAGGGTTTGAGCACAGGATCTCTATGCTGCCACGCAAGCACTCTATCCACTAGACCATGGATCACTCCAGGCATTAGAAGTAAGTAGGTGTTTTCAGTTATTAATAAGCTATGCAAAGCTCTAGATCCAAAAAAAGAGTAAATAACAAACCATATTATAACATGACAGCTATTTTGTCCAGTAAGTTTCTAACACTCATGCATTAATAGTGAATGAGCCATGCAAGAGATGCATTTATCAGGCCAAGGTCCGGTTTCTAAGACAGTAATTACATCTAATGAACCATTAAATATATAGGTTCAATGGCCCATTAGAGTTGATGAGTGTCCCAAAAAACCGGCTCCAAGTATCTACATTAACTTGCATTTAAGACTACCCAAAGATCTTAGAGATATAGAGCCACAATTCCTATGCCTTCCCAATGATAGCTCTTACTTGAAATTGAAATCCGTCATTGGGGTATTTTAGCACGAGATATTATATCTATATATTTGTAATATTATAGATTACAAAGGTATGTAATAATCTTATAGGTTGCCCCCTCAATGGCCGATTCATTTTTTATTTATTCATTTATTGTATGAAACAGTATAATCATAATACAATCATGACATTGGAGGAAAAACTAGGCTAAGCCTGTACTATTTCTCTCCAAAAATTTTGATAACATTTCAATGTTGTCCAAAAGTTAAGGTTATGTAATCAATTATAAATTAGATTTCAATTTCAAGTACGACACTAGCGCTGCATGTGAGTCTATGCATCTTTAAGGTCTTTGAGACTACCATACAAGACGTTGTTCGACTACAATACAATGTTGATGTTATTTGACTACAGTTCAGTAGTATCCACCCCATATTCACCCAGGACATATTTACAAAGTTACAGAAAAATAATGGGCAATAAAAGGACAATGATTTGAGTCCATCATGCAAGTTTCAAGTGCATTCATGCAGTTGATGCTGAAATGAAATTTGTGAAAATGAATAAAAGCCATGAAAACCCATGATATTATGATGACGATGATGTTGATGAATTCGAAAGTGGGTTTATTTTTATCTAACAGAATAAGTTTTTATATACTATTTGAAAATAATCATTTTATTTTAACCTTGGTTAAAATGTGTTGTTTTAATCCCAGTTGGTGGATGAAAATATGTAATGAATGCATACTGAGATATCTTTTAAATATTAAATAAAGAAATAAACTGACATTCAATAATTGGTCAATTTTATACTGATATTGGTAACGGCAGTTGAAGTTTATTCCCAGTTTGTTGCAATAATCAAAGTTTATTTAGTCTCCAAACACCAGTTGAAGTTTCTTCCCAGTTTGTTACAATAATCGACGTTTATTTAGTCTCCAAATCACTGAGTCCAATTGCAAAAGTTTGTATTGCAGAGCCCATTGCATTAAAAAAGTTGGGATTATTTATTCCCATTCAAAGGTCCCATATTCAGTTAATTGCGTTGTAATTTATGAACAGGGAACCAAGTTATATTCCATTGAATTAAGCAACAATAAAATCCATGACATGTTCTTGAGAGATAACATTCTGAAAGTATTTAGAAACTGAATGAATTAGTCAACTACAGTATAAAGAATCAAGATTGATTTCAACGGAGCAAAGATTCAAAATTTGAAATATAGCTTTCACGAACTTTGCCGAATGAAAAAACCATAAAATTGTATGATTCCACATTTTATTTTGAACTCTGAGTCAATACGATTTCATGGAATAGAAGATTTTATACTTAATTTCATTATGAAAATACAACATATAACTAAATAACTCTAAGGGCCGGTTTCCGAGCTCGGGATTTGGCTAAAGGACTCGCCACACCAAGCTCGCCAGTACCGCCGAGGTACTACCGCTGGTGGTAGTTTTCTCGGCTGAGCACGCCACACCGAAAAACGTCCGCTAGCGGTAGTCTCCGAGTAGTGAGTCTAGTAGTGGGGGGTGAGACGTACTAGTTGCGTTGTGTTGCAAGGAGGAGAGGTGCGCATGCGCTACCTCTTCGAATCGCCTGCCATGTATTCAGGTTGAGCGCGCCACACTGAGCTCGCTTTGTCCGCCGTACTACTTCTCAGCGAACTTTTGTTGAATCGCCTAGCAGGCGGTCGTAGGTGGTAGTGCGCCGTACTACCGCCGCGGTAGCGAGCTCGGTGTGGCGCGATCAACCTGAATACATGGCTAGCGATTTTTAAAACTTCGCTACCGCCGCGGTAGCGAGCTTGGTGTGGCGTGCCCTTAAGTTCTAGACTTTGAACAGCTGGAGTAAGAAAATTGGCTTTCCGAAACTGTGCGTAGTCTTAGTCATTGGCAAAGTCACGTTGAATTAAATTTCAAAAAACTAAAAAATTAAACAAATAAAAAATAGTGTAAAGTTTAAGCTATTTTGAATTATTTAGAAATGTTTAATTTCGTCAAGGAAAAACGTTTCCAATTATAGAAATGAGAAAATAAAAACTGCGACCACTGTTATGAAAACTGCGACTACGCCCCCTTTTGGAAAGCTAATTTTCTGACTCCAGCTGTTTAAAGTCTAGAACTTAGCTAAATCCCGATCTCGGAAACCGGCCCTCAAAGTATTCACATTAGAAGTAATCATATAAACTTTGAATTCACTCCAAAAATTGAGATGTTATCAGTTGATATAAACTGATGACCTCTGAAATATTTGTGGAATTTGGAGTGTTGTAGTGTCACAAGTCATAACGTTCTTGTAAGGTGACAAACGACTACATCAACTCTTAATTATCATTAAGGTTGATAGAAGATGTATGACAATAAACAAAAACGTTATATCACACACATTTTCAACATGACTCAAAATTCCACAAGTATTTTTTGAGATAGCCTAAGGCTAGGGCCACACGAGCGCACAAAGTGCGTCCGTTGCAACGTACTTTTTGACGTCCGTTGTAGAAATACATAGAAGTGAATTGGTGACAACACACGAGGTAAGTGCGTACAAAGTAACGGAGGTCGTAACGGACGGTGATTTTTGAACTGCGCAGAAATGCTACAACGCACGTCGAGACAATTGCTTCGTCTGATTCAATTGCGTAAAGCCAACTGACGTTGACGCACCACACTCAACGCTCGTGTGGTGTCATTGACGACGGTCGAAAAAAGTTAGTTGCAACGGAAGCACTATCTGCGCTCGTGTGGCCCTAGCCTTAATCAGTTTATTCTTTACACACACGTTACATGTATTTCCAGGCGACTTTCACATTTTAGATCAAAATTACACATAAAGCAGAATGTTATCTCACAAAAACAAAAGCCACAAAAAAGGTGATTAGAAAGCTATGGACAAGGATAAGTGGTAAGAAGGTAAAAGCAAAATAAAGTAAATAGTACCGAAAGCATGCGCCGTTCAGTGTACATCATAGGCATAGCACCATCGTCCATCTTCAGAGCACGTGCGTTGGGGGTCGATGAGCCACCAGGAGCCATAGGAGGTAGGGTACTAGCCACAGGATTGCAACCACCAGTCGTCGGAATATCAGCGTTGGAAAACCATCTAGCCAGCTGGTTCACAGATTTCAACCGCAGCGACCTCCTAATCGACGACAGAACCGGCGTTTTAAAACCACCCGACGGTTCCGCGGCCGCGGCATTCTTTTTGGGCGTCTTTTTCGGCGACAGCGTTTTACGCCGTTTCCTCGGCAACGGGGACGCGGATTCTTCCTGGATCGTCATCTCACGCGAGCGGAGATCGCGCGAGTCCAGAGGCAAACTTAGTTCGCCTGGTAGGCAGATACTCAGACGCGACCTCTTTTCTAACAACTCTTTGGGGTAGGGACAAATTGACGTCAAGTAATCAAACTCTTCCCTCAAGAAACTATCGTTACGCTCTCTGTCAACAACATTCGGCCTCCCTTTGCCCTTCTTGCACAACATCTTCTCCTCGACAACAGTTGTTGTGCGTCTAATACTGTACAACATTGAGTCATCATCGTCATCGTCTTGGCACAGGGTTTTGTCAGCCTGAGACACAACACTATCCTCCAAGCCACTTTTGTTTTGTAACACAGACGGTGAAGCAACAGAATTAACATGATTGAGGGGAGTTGAGAACTTGACATTGCTGCTTCTCCTGATCAAAGGTGAGGCAGGCCAATCACTGTCATCAATATCCTCATCCTTGGGCTTCAGATATGTCTTTGAAGAATTCAAAACCGAGCCACAATCTTCACTCTTTGAACTACCACCATAACAGTTTTCCTCATCTTTTGGTTTCAAATATATCTTTGAATTACCCCCATACAGATTCTCCTCATCTTTAGGCTTCAAATAAGTCTTCAAATTACCCCCAGCCTCACAATCCCCCTCTTTGTACTTCAAATACGTTCCATACCCATTTCTATCATCCTTTGGTTTCAAGTATGTCTTAGAATTGCTGCTTCCACAGCCATACTCTTCAAGTTTGGGCTTCAAGTACGTCTTGGAGTTACCCGCACCTTCATCCTTAGGTTTCAAATACGTTGAGTAGCTCACCCCTTCCTCGACTGGTTTCAAATAGGTCTTCTCCAAATTCCTAACCCCCACCCCCGTCTCATCAACCGCCATACTTCGCCTCCTCATACCCCCCGCTACAGACGCCGATTGGTGGTTGCCAGCTGGATTGGAGTTGGAAGGACTTTTGGGGGAGAGAACTTGGTCACGTGACAATACTGCTCGATCATCGCACACCTATTTTCGTTGTTGTCATCAGGGAAAAAGAAACAGAACACAAACAAAACAAGCTAAGCAAAATGTGGATTTAAAACAAAATAAGCATGGGAAACTGATTAATTTTGTAAAAATTGTTTGCTAAAATATAGTGTTAATTTTGAGCCGTCTTGTTGGATGTGTGGTAAATTCTCCCAATATGGTTGGATTGTTTAGTTATAATTTAATGTAGTTTACTATAATGAATAAAAATTATAAATCTGATTACCCTTTTAAAATTGTTCAATCACGACAGGTTTCGGCTTTAATGCCATTATAATGCTATTATCATTATTATATAGCCGAAACATGAACAATTTTAAAAGGTTAGATACTTGGATTTCTAATTTTTATGTATATTTAAGAATAGCCATGAAAAGAGAAAAAAATACATTTTAGTTGACAATTGTATAGTTGGAAGTTAGAATTGACTATTTCACGATAGGTATCCAAATAGCTTCATTAATTAACTATATACTGACACTATTATATCAAATTTGGAAAAGAAACTGTTTTGGGCTAAGCCTTTTGAACCTTTCCCAATCATTCATATGATTTGTAAATCATTCAAGGTAACTAAAATAAATAAATAGAAAAATAAACTATTCCCTTCAAACTTTTGCAATGAAAAAGAGATTGATGCTGATGAATTAAATTCACGTTTGAAAAAAAGAGTCTTTGTCAAAACTTTGGCTTATTATTTTATAATTTAACTCCTCCAACACTTGACTGAACAAGGCTATCGAATTAGTCTAACAAGAAATACTGGAAAGATGTGCCACTGGATAGATTTTATGGACTGGAGTGAACTCTAGTTGGATTTGCTATAAGAGCTACATACTTGCAAACTTGCAGTTTCGACGGAATCTGTTTCCGTCTAGTATTAGTTTTGACTTTGTCTATTGCCAATGTTGCTTAATGACAATAAAAATATATTCATTTATTTAATCTATAAAGGAAACCATTTAGTAGTTTCTTAAGTGGCTCAACAAACGCAGTGCAAAATGCTGTACTGTATATTACAGTAAAAAGCAAGTACTCAAGTGCTACAGTGAATGTGACTAAAACAAAGCCAAATGTGCAATAGGTAGTGGATAACAGAATTTTCAAGAATGTTTGACAAAAATCCCATACAGAAGGACTAAGTCATAACTTCTTAAATTGTCGTTTCAAAATTGTCCCTAAAATATTAAAACCTGAGGGATTGAAGCTAGATAATGTCAATAGAATTCCTACTCAATTGAATTTGATATTTATTCAAAATACCAACAGGACTATAAACTTAAAAAAAGACTAGTAGCTTTAAAAAAGAGATAGGTGTCACACTATAAGCCTGCTTCCTCAATCCCAGCAGCATGCAGCTACTAAATTACAGTCTATTATTCAATAGTCTAGTTCTAGTCAGAGTTCCTTATGAACAATTGAATCGTAATTTATATATTTTAATAGACAAATATATCTTTATGAGCCTTACATTCATAATATGCTAATCACAAAAGCAATCCTCTTACCGATTTTAATTCTATGTATATATTTTTCTTATATTCATCATCTTATATACATATATCAACATCATCAATATATTGCTCATAATTTATCATTGTTCAGGTTTTAAATTTTATCTTGAACCATGTTAAAGCTGCGTATACCTTAATAGTTATATTGTACTTATTCAATTCAAACATCTATACTTTCTTCACTAAATTTAATTTACTTTTAATTTTTTCAAGTTACATTGTAAATATGTATTATTCTGTTTTAGTTCCAAGTTATTTTCATTAGAACTCTTTCCCCACACACAGACTTGTCTATGTGGGGAAAATTCACAAGTGTTTTATATTATTTATACATGTACTGCATTTGTAATGATTTTGTGAATAATACTCAATTTGAATTTGAATCGTTTCACGTTAGGGATTCTCCATCTTACTCCAGCGGTTGAATTCTAGAAATAGGCGGATAATAGGAAAGGAACAGTTTTGGGCTGTGCCTGTTGGTCCTTCCCATTTTAGTGATTTGTGTACCATTGAATAAATAATCAAGGCTTCGTCTTGAAAGAAAGCAAACACCTAGCAGACAGAATAAATGATCCGTATTTGTGCATGATTTTGAAGTAGAGCAGAATAGATTTTTGAAAAGAGATACCTAAATTTGATTTGAATCATTATTGAAATAATTTTCGAACGTCGATTTTTCTGTAAATGTAACTGTGATTATAATTATTAGGTCAATATTTTACCTACTTCATATATAACTCCTACCCCAACACACTCTTCAATCACCGAAAACATTGTTACAATCATTTTTTAACACAAATATATGGTATTACATCACCCAAGTTTACATCCAAATTTCACAGCATTATACTACCCCAACACACTCGTCAATCACAGCAAAAATTGTTTCAACCATCTTTCTAACACAAATATGGTCCTACATCACCCAAGTTCACATCCCTATTACACAGCATTATACTCAGTTAATCAGCAATATTAACAACTGAATTATACTAACAGTTATAGAAATAGCTATCATATTTGGAATAACCGAGTTATTAGATGATTATTTCAATATTTGCCTCAGCTTAACCCTTGCCAAACTATAGATATTTAGATAATTACCAGCTTATCATAAATCAAACATAGATAATAAGCTATAGTAAAATTTACTCTAATGTCAGCATTGTTTGAATGTAATGTATTGATGTTATTTACAGACAATACTGTCAGTTCGGAATGAATCTCACTACAGCAGATAAGCTTTATAACACACGACGTTCTAATCTTCTATATATACAAAAGCGAAATGGCACTCACTCACTGACTGACTCACTCACTCGCAGAACTAAAAATCTACCGGACCAAAAACGTTCAAATTTGGTAGGTATGTTCCTGACAGGTGTGCACCTGACGGCTAGTATATATTATAATAATGTATAACATATTCTAGAGTAGTAACCTAGTCAAATTATGTTTGCAGTTTATAAGGAGCATCTCTGTAGTAACATCAAACTGTTTCTGTATCATGTTTAAAATAGAAGAATATCGATATTGAGAAGCGCAAAAGAAGCAGACAGTATGCAGACTAACACTGAAAGCGAGGTAGGGTCGTAATAGGATAGCTTGTAGGAGCTCAGAGCTGACATAACATTGGGGTAAGTTGGCCCTTTAGAGGCGCACTAAGAAATCTTTTGACAATATTTCAACTCTAAGGGTGGTTTTTAAGGGTTCAAAGTTCTTTTAGCATGTATATTCTTCTTATTCCAATATCTTAAAATTATAATTGAAATGTCCATACCAAATGTTAATATAGAACTATAATCTAGAGAGAGTACCTCTTCGAAACAGTTCTTCTGGTAACTAAATTAAAAATTTTGTCAGGTTGGCATTAAGTTGAATTGACTTTGTTAGGTTGGCACCAAGTTGAAGATTGAAATGCATTTATCCAGGACCTCCTAAATACCAATTCATCCAGTTAGCCAAAATTAGCGTTTTCTCAGCTTTTCTGCGTTTCCTCACCTTTTTCAATAATTGATGGAAATATATTAAAAAAGATACAGTACACTGGTTTAGCTGAAGTGGAAGAATTTTGTTCGCCAAAGATACGCCGATATAGTAACAGGAGTATTTCGAGATCAAATTGACACAATACGTTCAAATTCGGTACAGAGGTTCCGCTGAGGTCTACATGCAGGCGAGCGAAGCGAGCCCGCTGATCTCATTTTTGGACGATCCAGTCGGGGGACCAGGGGGCGGAGCCCCCTGGCTAGACGGATATGGCGAGCGAAGCGAGCCTGACGGCTAGTACATATTATAATAATGTATAACAAATTCTAGAGTAATAACCTACTCATATTATGTTTGCAGTTTATAAGGAGCATCTCTGTAGTAACATCAAACTGTTTCTGTATCATGTTTAAAATAGAAGAATATCGATATTGAGAAGCGCAAAAGAAGCAGACAGTATGCAGACTAACACTGAAAGCGAGGTAGGGTCGTAATAGGATAGCTTGTAGGAGCTCAGAGCTGACATAACATTGGGGTAAGTTGGCCCTTTAGAGGCGCACTAAGAAATCTTTTGACAATATTTCAACTCTAAGGGTGGTTTTTAAGGGTTCAAAGTTCTTTTAGCATGTATATTCTTCTTATTCCAATATCTTAAAATTATAATTGAAATGTCCATACCAAATGTTAATATAGAACTATAATCTAGAGAGAGTACCTCTTCGAAACAGTTCTTCTGGTAACTAAATTAAAAATTTTGTCAGGTTGGCATTAAGTTGAATTGACTTTGTTAGGTTGGCACCAAGTTGAAGATTGAAATGCATTTATCCAGGACCTCCTAAATACCAATTCATCCAGTTAGCCAAAATTAGCGTTTTCTCAGCTTTTCTGCGTTTCCTCACCTTTTTCAATAATTGATGGAAATATATTAAAAAAGATACAGTACACTGGTTTAGCTGAAGTGGAAGAATTTTGTTCGCCAAAGATACGCCGATATAGTAACAGGAGTATTTCGAGATCAATTGACACAATACGTTCAAATTCGGTACAGAGGTTCCGCTGAGGTCTACATGCAGGCGAGCGAAGCGAGCCCGCTGATCTCATTTTTGGACGATCCAGTCGGGGGACCAGGGGGCGGAGCCCCCTGGCTAGACGGATATGGCGAGCGAAGCGAGCCTGACGGCTAGTACATATTATAATAATGTATAACAAATTCTAGAGTAATAACCTACTCATATTATGTTTGCAGTTTATAAGGAGCATCTCTGTAGTAACATCAAACTGTTTCTGTATCATGTTTAAAATAGAAGAATATCGATATTGAGAAGCGCAAAAGAAGCAGACAGTATGCAGACTAACACTGAAAGCGAGGTAGGGTCGTAATAGGATAGCTTGTAGGAGCTCAGAGCTGACATAACATTGGGGTAATTTACGAACTGATTTTTTTCAAGTTTGATTACGTTGTAGTTAGAATGCTGCTACAC
The DNA here is from genome assembly GCF_014356525.2 of Nilaparvata lugens. NCBI lineage: Eukaryota > Metazoa > Arthropoda > Insecta > Hemiptera > Delphacidae > Nilaparvata > Nilaparvata lugens. Next base: position 16,172,282 of record NC_052516.1, read on the forward strand.
TTATACTAAACTTTTTTACACATTCTAACCAACAATTGAATTCCTATTAAATAAAAGGACTAAGAAATTGTCAAAAACCACAGATTTTATTGATAATTAAAAACTTCACCTTAGTATCTCTTTCTAATTATCAAAAAATCTGTTGTTTTTGACAATTTATTGGTCCTTTTATTTAATATGAATAATTACCACAATATCAACTTCTCAACTACACAAAAAGTGAAAAAAATTAAATTCCTTTAACAGAGCTCACTAGCTTATAATTCAGAATATAAAATGATGCTACACTGGAGCTTTTTTACACATATTCTAACCAATCCCAGGCAGAAGCCTGTTTTTTCCTGAATAATTATTGTATTTGTTTGCTTTATCCAATGAATGTGTATAATTCCTATAACAGAGCTCTCTAACTCACGTTTCAGAATAGAAACACGATTCAGTTTAATAGTTTGAAGAAAAGATTCTTCTCAATATAGGTACCTTTGTTCATTTTTCTAATCATCATATTTCTACTTTGGAACTAATGAAGGAGAAATTGCAATCCACGTTCATATTATAATAATATCTAGTGTTTTGGCTGGCGCAGGTCTGGTGTCAAGAGTTTTCAGGTCGCAACTGATCAATTTCAGGACCTCTGACATGATCTAACGACTGTTTTTCAGGCAGCTGGGACCGACTGTTCAACTTGTCCATCCGAAACACGGGAGTGACCCAAGAAGAATATCTATTAAATTCAAGCTCAATTATGCCTTTGTTTATTCAAGTGAGAGGATTTTTAGTTTGGACCACTCAAGTCAAGATCTTCAATTTTTTAATTTCAATCACAGTTTTCGGGATCTTGGGAATTATTTATTCATACAATTTACCACACGTTCAACAAGAGGCTCATTCTAAAAAATTATACAAAATCAAAATTGGGAATCTGCAGTGTTTTAAAAACTCAAAATCATAGAAAATCAAATGTTTGGTCAAAGAAACTTCAAACAAAAACACACAGCAAACGTGATCGGATTAGAAATAAATGTGAAGAAATTATCAAATTCACAAATACTAAAAAACGCAGGGCAAATTATAAAACTTCAAAAACTACCTACTATTTGTAATGCTGTTCTCAAGTATCTTGTTTCATGTCAATAACATAATGCAATTATTAAATATCTTGCACACATGATTTAAACTGAGCATGAGAGTAGTTTGTGACTTTATTGCTTTTTTAATCTTTATTGACACATTATTAAAAATGCATATTTTTTTCTAGACAATTATCCAATGATGAAACAATTTATCCTATGATTCAAAACAATTATCCAATGATCAAAAAATGTGTATAAATTTAATGAACTTGTCAATGTGTGTATGATGAATTCCATGAAAGTAAACAATATAATCATTTTTGCAAGTAGGTAAATGAAAATTATATGTTTAACTGGACCGCTGTAATGTCAATATTAGATTCCTCTATGTTTTCAAGTAGATACATGCGCCTTTATCCTGGTTAAATTTATTATTATACAGCAAAATGCAAGTATTTGGATGAATTTTTCATTAAACACTGGTGTTAACAAATTGCGTTTAATTAATTTATGCATTACAAGACTGCATAACAAGACTACTCATTAGACTGCTAATTTTCAATTAATTCATGATAAAATCAATAGTCAATAATTTTGAGGTCACTAACAAAATTTAATTTAGTATCATGATGCTCTCAAAAATAAGATTCATTCGTCATGAAGCCTGAAATGTTGAGTTTACTTACCAAATATTTGGATATTTTTGCATTTGTAGACTGATTGTTGCTATAAACAGTTCCCACCACCCAATCGCAAAGCTGCTTATTTCTAAATTGAAAGTAGCTTGCAGAGAAAGCTGTTTCATCTTTTATTTACTTGCGCGGGGGTCTAATATCGGTATTAATATAGAATATAGCAATTCGATCAACTATCCAACATTGTAGCTTGTAACTTTAATCCTCCCAATAATCCAAATCGAGCTTCATATAATAGTCTTCAATCGATAGCCTCAAATCGAGTTTTAGCTTCTCACATAAGAAGCAGTTTGAATCTTTATTTCAATTTATTGTTATACTGTGTTATTTATACAGTTTTGAAAAATGTTTTCATCTGTAATTAATTTCAATTGGAAGGTTTCATTATATAGCTACAGGCTACAGCCTAATAAGATCTTATAAGGGGTGGCTATGACATAACCCGTAGCATTTACAAATTGTTTCATAAAAATATTCAAGTGGAGTAGTGGTAATACTCGAGTTTAACGTAACCAGAAACATTTAATATTTTTTCAATCTCGATAAATATAGTAGGTACCTACTCAGAAACGCTTCGTACAAAACTCTAGTTGATTAGAGTTTATCTTTACACACAATCCATTGATTTAAACTGCTTTAGGACAGGCCTACAGTGGGCAACCACCTGAGTCAAGCGATGCTCAATATTAAAGCAGTTTAAATTGAAGTATAGTTGCAGAAATAGCAACGTTTCATCCGAACCCTAACGAGAACTTTACTCACCTAAACGTTGTCTAGTTTTTATGCAGTTGGCTTGCAAAAAAAAACGTGTTTTAGTAGATGAACTCCGATCGAAAGGAGTTGAAAAATGTAATTTTGACTCACCAAATGAGTACACTGCGGGTCTTCTTGGTCGGTGAGTACACCTCCGTTCTCCAACAGGACATTGACCACATGCCTGTGCTCATCCTCAGAAAATCCCAGGAAACAGACCCGCGCACCTTGGAAGATTTTCAACTTGTTTTCGCTCTGAAATTGGAATAAGTTGACGAAATTATAACGGGTTTTAAAGATATTCAACTATAGTGAGATTCATGTTAGAATGTTTGAACCTGATTAACATTTTTTTCTATCAAAGTATAACCATTATTTTCTTGCTCCGCACCGTTGAAAAATCGTTTGTGAGCTATGAAGAAATGTAATGAAATACTGAAATATTCAATCTCAATTACAAAAAAAATTAAATCACAAAAAGTCATACTATTTTCTTAATGAATATAATAATATATTTGAGATAGAATTGGTCATTATTAACAAGAATCAACGATTAATATTATATCAGATAAACCAAGATAACTTGAATCACAACTATCTACTACAGAATGCGATCGAAATCACAATTATGCCGTCCCATCATTTCCACTGACTTAGGTGAATCTCACTACAGGGCTTTCGAAAGCTATGATATCAGCATTGGATAATATCATAGAGAAAAGGTAGCATGAAACGATGTCTCATGGTATAGGGCGTTCCAAATTTCCCTTTTATGACGATAGTCCACGTAGTTCTTTTTTGAGTTGCTATATGGAGCTGGTAGTCTCATTTAGTGTGCCGTTGATACACTCTCATCCGGCCAACACAGTAGTAAACGTCACTCATTCCAATGTGAATCAATAAATGAATGAATGAAGTCGACAATAAACGGCTCAACATATCAGTGAAATTTGGAACATAAGCGTCCTATACCATGGGGTATCTATGATAATATCGATCGAATATTGGCATTTACAATCCGATGTACAATAGTTAATATCGATAATGCCGATTGATAGTACATCAATAATACTCTATTTACTTTTCAGTATGTATGAATTTAATTATTGCTTTTCATACAGTGTATGATTACAACATTTTAAAAATTAATTATTATTAAATGAAAATCTCAATTTAAATGTTGTAAATCACCCCGAAGACTTCTGCTACTGCAAATATTGACAACAGGGTAAACAGGTAGATGGAAATTCGATGAGCAGTAGTAGAAGTCTTCGGGGTGATTTACAGCATTTAATTGAGATTTTCGTTCAATAATAATTATTTACTAATTAGTATTTGAACAAATGCAACTTCCACCTTGTTTCCATCCATTTAAAAAAAATGAACAACAGCAAATCACAGTTTTAACATTAACAGGATAAAACTATATATTTTACCCTAAGCATCACCTAGCACAATGATACTAACCGAGGTACCATTTTCTACCTACCTTAATAGGTAGAAAATAGTACCTCGGTTTAGATTTTTTGGAATTTTTGTATTATCTGTTGTAGCATAGATTTGTATTAATTTGATGATAACCTCGACATATATATTATATAGTGAGGTATCATTTGTAAACCTTGAATATTATTATATTATTGAAAATGTATGAAAAAATAATATGTAATGTTCCTGAATTTATAAATAAACTCCTCTGGATGTGTCGTTCAACATCCAGAGAAATTATTATTATAGATAGTTCAGAGTATTATTTACTTTTCAATATACATGCTATATGGACGTAGCAATGTATAAGGCCCATGTTATACGAACGCGGGGTTGGCAACGCTGAACCAAGTTATACACATTGTTGTTGACGCGCACTATGGAAGTACCATTGCCCAGTTAACACGACGTTATAAGACGCCGCGGCATTAGCGCTCGTTTAACATGGGTCTAACATCAATCAACTATTTGAACAAACGTATTGACCTTTCAACAGGGGAAATATTATTACAATATTTCTACAGCAATTTATAACATAAATCAATGGATTGAACAAACTTATTAACAAATCTATTTCAACAGAGGACATACTATTACAACGTTTTAGAGCAATTTTCGAAACTCACAATAACTTTAGGCTCGACAGCGGAGAAGCCAACCTGCGGCCGCATGGCCCACGCGTTGTGGATCCAGGAGGCGGCCATGACGGGCACTCGAAACGTCATGGCGTACTGGTAGCGCTCGCCACCGCACTTGTTCGCCACAAGGTGCGTTGTTGCCGACATCTCCTTCCGCACCGAGCCGCCCATGTGGTGGGTCAGCGTCACTAGTCGCGCCTGACAAAACACAAATAAATAATGTGTCAATTTAAAAGTGTCTTACGTCACATGGACAGGAAGAGGCCTTTAGCAGGCGAGAATGATGTTTCTAGTCGAGGTGTTAGCCGAGACTAGAATTTCATTCGAGCACTGCAAAAGACATTCACGTCCAAGTAACGCACACTATTTATTGTCATAATAATCTAAAGATGAATAATTGAGAAATAAAAAACATTACCTGCTTGTGCTGAAGTTACTACATGCAATCCTTAGACCAGTTATAGAATAGACACGCTGGGAAGTCTAGCTCCTGAAGCCAACCTCTACTGCCATATCGCCCCATCGTGACGTCAGCATCGGATAGAAAACTTTCAGATTGTGTCTATTTCAGATGGAAGTAAATTATTATTTATGAAAATGGTAAGCTCCCGCTGAAATAGACACAATCTGCTATGGAAAACAATGCAAACAAACTCTACAGAAAAGTTTTCTATCCGATGCTGACGTCACGATGGGGCGATATGGCAGTAGATGTTGGCTTCATCGACTTTCAGTATGAGTAATAAAATGGGGCGTGTCTATTCTATAACTGGTCTAAGATGCATTCTATAAACATAACCTAGTTTACAAATTCCGAATCAGGAATTTTGCGAAAGCTGACAAAACTTCCACCTGGAGCGCCAGGTGTTTTTTTGTAGCAGTTTTGCTGTTCCTATTTCAGAACTAGAAAGCATACTCGACTGTAAAGAAAACATATGGTTTCATTACAGTAGAGTATGCTGTAATGAGAATCATAAGTTTATTTGTTCTACAATCAGCTGTTTACCGGCTTGATTTCATGGATGTAAAACAGCTAAAATTGAACGACTATGACAAAAACTTATTAACAACTCTATTTCAACAGAGGTCATACTATTACGTTTTACAGCAATTTTTGAAACTCACAATAACTTTTGGCTCAACAGCAGAGAAGCCAACCTGCGGCCGCATGGCCCACGCGTTGTGGATCCAGGAAGCGGCCATGACGGGCACTCGAAACGTCATGGCGTACTGGTAGCGCTCGCCACCGCACTTGTTCGCCACAAGGTGCGTTGTTGCCGACATCTCCTTCCGCACCGAACCGCCCATGTGGTGGGTCAGCGTCACTAGTCGCGCCTGACAAAACACAAATAAATAATGTGTCAATTTAAAAGTGTCTTACGTCACATGGACAGGAAGAGGCCTTTAGCAGGCGAGAATGATGTTTCTAGTCGAGGTGTTAGCCGAGACTAGAATATCATTCGAGCACTGCAAAAGACATTCACGTCCAAGTAACGTACACTATTTATTGTCATAATCATCTAAAGATGAATAATTGAGAAATAAAAAACATTACCTGCTTGTGCTGAAGTTACTACATGCATTCCTTAGACCAGTTATAGAATAGACACGCTGGGAAGTCTAGCTCCTGAAGCCAACCTCTACTGCCATATCACCCCATCGTGACGTCAGCATCGGATAGAAAACTTTCAGATTGTGTCTATTTCAGATGGAAGTAAATTATTATTTATGAAAATGGTAAGCTCCCGCTGAAATAGACACCATCTGCTATGGAAAACAATGCAAACAAACTCTACAGAAAAGTTTTCTATCCGATGCTGACGTCACCGATGGGGCGATATGGCAGTAGATGTTGGCTTCATCGACTTTCAGTATGAGTAATAAAATGGGGCGTGTCTATTCTATAACTGGTCTAAGATGCATTCTATAAACATAACCTAGTTTACAAATTCCGAATCAGGAATTTTGCGAAAGCTGACAAAACTTCCACCTGGAGCGCCAGGTGTTTTTTTGTAGCAGTTTTGCTGTTTCTATTTCAGAACTAGAAAGCATACTCGACTGTAAGGAAAACATATGGTTTCATTACAGTAGAGTATGCTGAATAATATGTTTATTTGTTCTGCAAACAGCTGTTTACCGGCGTGATTTCATGCATGGAAAACAGCTGAGATTGAATGACTATGACAAAAATAAATTTAGTGTATTTTTATACGAGGATTCTTTATTCTTTGTTCTCATACAAACAGTGGTTTTTCAAACTGTCTTAGAAAAAAGAACAAAGGGTACCCGTAATCTATAAAAATTATCATATAGCCCAATATAAATAAATAGAAATACATGTAAGTTGGGCTAATAAAATAATATTTATATTCATTATAATTTATAATATTCATGAGTAGTTAATTTTATTTAATTTTCTCATGATAAGTGTTTGATTTATTAACCTTTGATTTGTTATGTTGATAAATTTGATCAATACAGAATTGAATTGATAATTGAATTTATTCACAAAAAATAAACAAAATTGAGCAACAGGACGGACATCAGGCTTACATCAAACAATATCTTTGAAAAACTGTAGTTGAGAAACAGAAACACGTCCTCCATGAATGGTCTAGAGCTAGATCTACAATGTACATTTTTCAAACCTACCAATTTTTATTAGACTAGTAATCCTAAAGATGTACGTCCAATGCCGTGTTCAATAGATCAAACTCTTCTCTCAATCTCTATCAACACTTTCATAGTCTACATTCAGACACCTACATTCACTTGATAGATGGCCACGTAAATCTATTATTCGATATTTTTTATATTTATTGTGATATTTTACCTATTATTGAGGAAGCCTATCATTGCTTACATTTTGTAATGTTGTTTTATGGGCCAATAGAATTCTTATGATTTATAAAACATTCTATACATAGCATCGATCACTCTCATTGATTTAATAGGTCATTTGTCCAAAATCTAGAACATGATATATGCTGAGATAAGTGAGATAATAATAACAATAAATTATGATAATATGTCTGCTTCGTTTCCAGTACTACCAGCTATGTATTTGGACAGTATGCTATGTTAGGAGCTCAAGTCTGTTGAGCATTTCTGAATGTTTTACAACTGTAAATAATGTACACTGTTTACAACTGTAAATAAATAATGTATACTGTTTACAACAGTACATAATGGATAAATAAACATAAGAATTCAGCCAGGAGATCGTATTGGTTTTATAAAAGTTATAAATTATTATTATTTTTCTTATTACTACTACTACACAAAGAATTATACAAGAATCGCTCACCACTTCCTCCTTTTTTCTGAAGCCGGTAAAGCATAGGACAGTGCCCTTCATGGAGAGGGTGTACAAGGGCCGCATGTTGTTGGGCAGAGGCTGGCCCTTCTCAGCCAGCTCCCTTAAGGCGGTTGGCCCGAGGATCCTGGAAAACAGAAAACACGACAAATTACAAAACGTCCTTCAGAGATGTTCAGGATTATTGAATGATTTGATGGGATGTTCAAACGTCCATGCCTACCAGCGGGATTCGAACCCGCGACCGGGTAGCGCTAGCAGACTGACGGGTGCAACGCCTTGGTCGTCCCGGCTATCCTGACCGGCAAAGTATCGTTTGTTTATGACAGCAGAGCAGATATTCATTGGAAATCAGGACATAAGAGGTAGCGAATTACTATCAAGTAGCATATGAATTGACTATACATTTATATAAATAAGGAAAATGGAAAATAAGTTTCATTGACGTGAAGTACCTCGACTTTGCATCGCTTATTCCTTTGAATACGACAGTTAACTTCTCCCTCCTAGGTTTAAAATAAAGGCAGCAATTCAATCCAGTACATTTGTACAGGGTTGCGTAAACATACATTCATTCAAATGACAATAGCATTGGATATTGTTGAGGTATTATCTTACCTGTGTCCCATCGAGTGCAGTTTTTCGAAAATGGGTCCGGAAAATTCCTCGAGCACAAAAATGGTGGTGAGCGGCGTGCTGAGTTCCCATTCCGAGGCATCCACCGATGTCACCACAGGCACTTCGAACTTCTGCAACAAGCCAACACAACACTTTCAAACAACTAAATCTACAACAAATACACAAACCGGCAAATACTATTCAGGTTAGGTTGGAGTTGAAGAATTCAACCAAGTCTACTAATAGCATACTAAGGGCCGGTTTCCGAGCTCGGGATTTAGGAAAGTTCTAGACTTTAAACAGCTGGAGTCAGAAAATTGGTTTTCCGATACGGGGCGTAGTCGTAGTCATAGTCACGTTTAAATTAAATTACGAAAAACTAGAAAATTGAACACAAAATAAAATGACGAGAAAATAGTGTAAAGTTTCAGCTATTTTGAATTATTGAGGAATGTTTCATTTCGTCAAGGAAAAAGGTTTCCAATTATAGAAATGGAGATTTATTTTGCTGCAACTATTTACTGTGACTACCGGTACGCCCGGGTTTAGAAAGCCAATTTTCTGACTCCAGCTGTTTAAAGTCTAGAACTTACCAAAATACCGTGCTCGGAAACCGGCCCTAAGTGAAAACAATTCAGGTTAGGTTGAAGTTACGGATTATGTTTCATCAAGAGCCTAATTCAGAAAGATATAACCATAGAGAAACAATAGCGTAAGTAGATATCCCATGGTATAGGGAATTTATGTCGCAACTTTTACTGTTATCTCAAGCCGATTACTGTCGATTATTGTCAATTTTTACTGTTTTGTAGAGGTGAGAGTGTATGAACGGCACAATTTGAGACTACAAACGTCACACAGCTGCATAGGAAAGAACTACGTGAAATATCGGCTTGGGATAACAGTAAAAGTTGCGACATAAACGCCCTATACCATGGGATATCTACTTATGCTATCGTTTCTCTATGATATAACTTATAGATAGGTGAAATTCATCACGATGAAGTTTAGTATTACTGGTTCATCAAAGGATTCTATGGTTGAGGTTCATAGGGAAGAAAAATAGATTAATTAGAAAAATTAATCAACCACGCGTGAATGATTAATTAATAAGGGATTCATTGGGAACTAGTAATACTGCTTCAAATAATGATTTTGGACGAGGATTCATTCCTCGTCATTATTCATTTAAAAAAAGAATATTATGATCACCCCGACACATATTATTATAGTGGGGTATCATTATTAGAACTAAGTTTAGTATTAGCAACTTTTGTATGTATAGCCTAATATAATAATTATGAATATGTTTTGTCAATAAACTCCTCTGGTTGCAATTCATTGGAAATCAGAGAAATTATTATTATTATTCATGATAACATAATACTTCAGAGATTTGAAAAAATAAAAGTTAAACTGATATTTCACTGGGAGTAAGTCGAAGTGGGATAAGCTGAAATATGAACTTTCATACAGATATAATTCTATTTAAAATTGTATTCTTATTCAATTTTTCATCATAGTATTTGACGAATTTGGAAACAGCACTGAACTCACAAGGAGGTTGAAGAGAACAAAGCCCTTCGAGTTGGTGTAGTTCTAGTGAAGTGAAAAAAGTATAGATTAAATAAATGTGTAGCGAAATAAATCAAGGAGGATTACCATCAAAGGATTTGAATGAAAACATTGTACAAACATTGTACTATTCAACGATTTTTGTACAACCAAACATTGCCAGGAGTTGAAATTCGAATTGCTAGAGAATTTAATTCTTGATTCAAAGATATCTGAATTTTTTGTAATTATAAAAACAAATTTTTGAAGCTTTTCAAAAATGATACTGAATTTTTTGTGATTATAAAAAACAAATTTTTGAAGCTTTTAAAAAATGATACAATTCAATGAATTAAATCACAAAGCAAACACGGATATTTACTTCAAATTTTATTCTTTCCAACAGCAATTTATAGCAACAAAAATGGAGTCCAGCATCACTTGTAGAATAGAATTATTTTGTTATCATAATGCATCTTTGCATTTTTTTTACATATTTGCCATCATGAACAAGTAATGAAATAAATTGGTAGGTAAAGAGTTCTAGTATCCCCACTCCAAATAAAGATTCAATACAGATGAAATATAATAAAAATTATTGATACAACTAATAAGTAAACAGCAAAAATTGCTCAATATTTTCAATTGTTTAGGATAGTTAAACAAACCATTGTTACTATATATTGCATTGATACTCCAATCTGATAATCTCATACAAGCAAATTCAGTGTGAGAATATTGTGAAATGCTTTTTTTACGATCAATATATCTAACATGAGTTTCAAAATAGCCGCAACGCAATTCACAACAGGTACAATAACATATATAAACTAAATTAATAATCACAAATTTCTCAAATGCTCTACAATAACAATCTACAAGACAGATGAAGAACATCGTCTTCAGTAAAATTGTACATCTATCAAGATTCAATATGCCTGTCTTCTTTTCCTGATCTAAGATAAGATATTGATAATATAATAGTTGCATATTGATATGCCTACACCCAAGCAAGGCTATATAAATAAATAAATGGTTTACACAATGCATCAATACAAATTAATTAATCAAAATATTGATAATGAAAAACTGATTTTTTCTACGAATAGTTTCAAGTATGACTTGTTACTCCTTTTCTGATCACGTGAATTATTTGATGTGTTGTCAAAGAATGTACACGGTAAGTAAAAATGAGTTGAGTATGAAATCAAATCCCAAGACACAACAAATTCTTTTAATTAAAATAATTAATAAAAGTAAATTCGTATGACTTTTGTTGGTGGGGAGTCTCTTGCGGGAAGGTCCCACCGCCTGAATATATAATTTAAGCCGTCAATGGGCCTTACGACTGTCATACTTCAGCCGGGACCGACAGTTTAACGTGCCCATCCGATAATACTTGAATAATTGATAGAAAAATAATTAATGAAATATCAGTTACAAAGATCGATCGATTGTTATAATTTAAAATAGTTAACCATGGTTCTTTTTTGTAAAAGAGGAACAGTATCAGCGGAGGCCTGTACATTATTTTATTCTTTTATTGATTCAATGATACACAATTATTTTAATATAGAGCACACAAATAAATCAAAATAATTGCTAAAATTGTAAAATACTTTCCCACTTGAGCCTCAGTTTGAATAGCAGTACAATCATAATGCAACCAATTAATTACACAACACTAATCACAACTACACAAAACAAATACAACCCAACTTATGAAATTTATTGAAGATTTATGAAACTGAAGAACACAACTGAGCTGACCAAGACTGGTAGTGATGTAGTTAGTCAAATACAATCTGCCTAAATTGGGTCATGATGAGGTGATGCATAGTCAGCAACAAATTGATTTTAATTTCTACCTAGATACTAGAATAAGCAGAAATTCGAATAAAAAATTGCATCCTTACCTTTACTCTATACCTATTTCACAGTTACCTGTTAATAATTGTGACCTAATAACGACTACACTGTCAATGCAAACGTAGGATTGTCATAATAGAGATGTAATAAAACAGGAACCGAGAAATGCTGGGGAACACAAGTATTCATTGATGTGTCATCGTAGATTTAATCTTATCTTATTAACACTTTCAAGCCAACTGATCTCAAATGGCAACATTGATTTTTCAGGTGCCTGAGACTTATGCTTTAAGGCTGTTAGATACACAATTTTATTTTCAAATCGGATAATCTTTTTGAATATAATTGTTAAGATCATTATAAGAGTGAGAAAAAGTGACAACTGAAATTTTTAAGGCTGTTAGATACACATTTTTATTTTCAAATTGGATAATCTTTTTGAATATAATTGTTAAGATCATTATAAGAGTGAGAAAAAGTGGCAACTGAAATTTTTAAGTGGTCTAATAAGCGAGTTATGGGTTGTTGAAGTGCTAAACTCCGTTTTCTTTCCAGATCATAAACGGTTTCGAATTTTCCATTGGAGTTTTTTTAATACATTCAGACATTCATTGTCTTTGTTCTAATATGCGTTTTTTCGCGATTCATGCCAAAATAAACAAGTTATCGAATTAACAAAAAATGTTACTTTTTTATTTATGAACGATATGGGAAATAAAATGTTTTAGTTTGGAAAGATACATTTTTTTGAATTTCCAACAGAAGTTTTAATAATATAGTCGAAACCGTTTATGATCTGGAAAGACAACGGAGTTAGCTCTTCAACAACCCATAAATCGCTTATTAGAGCACTTGAAAATATCAGTTGCCACTTTTTCTCACTCTTATAATGATCTTAACAATCATATTGATAAAGATTATCCTATTTAAATAATAAAAAAGGGTACCGAACAGCGTAAATGATTAAAATTGAAGGAAAGATGCTTATTAAGGTATTGATGAGAAATAAACGATTTTGGAAGAAAAGTAATTTGGGTACTAATGGGTTAATTGTATAGCTGAAATTTTATAGTGCTCCTTCTAGATATTCTGAATAATTTGAAGCGAGTTTTTAGTAGAAATATTCAAATTTGAAAGCTTTATATATTTTGGTTGGGAGTATTCAAAATGTACACAAGTTAACATCCTACTATGGATTAGGAAAATCTAGGAATATCCAAGACTGATATAATCTAATAGAAAGAACTGGACATTTTTCAATAGCTGATACCTTACAACCGATATTTTATCATAATTTTGTCTGTGAATTACGGTACAGTATACTGCATTGATGTAGTCTAGGTTTTGGATGCATATTTAGAAGACAATTACAAATAGAAAAAGCTCGAATTACTTGTAATTTACAAGCAAAAGCAGTTGAAATCGTAATAAATAATTACTCACTTGAGCAGCCTTTAATACTAGTTCATCACTAGCCAAAGTTCCGACAAGGCATATTCTAACATCCAGCGTCGATGGACCTAAAAACAAGAAAAAATACAATTTAATTACATTGGTAAATTTGGTAATTACTTAACAATTTTAGTGCAAACAAATAACTTAGTGCTTCTAAACTAGGCGTTTAAACCATGAATACTGTGAATTTATCAAGTTCAAAGTACACGGAAAACTCCAAACCAAAACAGATAAGCTGAAACTCAGATATATTTTATCAGACTAAACATCGGATTTCTCATCAGTACCATTTACAAATACAATAATGATTGATTTATTCATAATTATGGCTTTTATTGGCAGAGAGATCCTTTTGAATGTTCTGCGTCGCCGTATTACCGTATTATAATTTTCAAGTTTAAATCATTTTTGATATTAGTGCTTTTTATAATGTTATTTGTTTATTTATGTTTTGTAGAAATGAATTTGAATTTCGATTGAATGAAGTTTTGAATTTTCCACAATCCATCAATCAAATTGTGGTTAAAAATCAAAACTACTCCAGTTAATCAGATAGGGATTGAAAAATTGACGTTTTTCATTAGATACAGATAGCAACTGTTTCACAATATCACCTCTACTACAGCTCAAGAAACGTGAATAAATTTATCTTTAAAAATACACTGTAGTTGAAATGAGAATCAGAAGGCTGATTAATAAAACATGAATGAAAAACGAGACAAAACCATTTTAACAGAGGAAAACAAATACAGTAAAACAATATTGGAATTCAACAAATGACACAGTTACTTGTACAGCCGAGTGGGTGTTGTCATAAATTTAATTAACGTGAGTAATAAAGATAAAGTTTGATAACAAAAGCGCCACTTGAAGAATTTCTGATTACAAAACAATTTGATAATACAAATTTGTAGTGTTCTGTGGGACACTGAGACCACATTTACTTTTAATTTTTTGAGAAGCTGTCATTTGTCTAACGCTTCTGACACACATTGAATAAACTTTGAAACACTTCAAATTGCATTAGGAAACTAGAGCTAATTGCTCAATATTTGTATAATTTCTTCCAAAACTTCAAGATAATTTTCCGTACCATTCCAGAAGATCGACTATTTTCGTTTAAAATATATTTTCCAATCCAACATTGCACGAGAATATGTAGTTCCAAACCATATAATAAATTCATTTTTCTTCCAATTGATACATTACACATAATCAGAAATTATGAAAAGTAGAGTACATCACAACAATATTGCAAATTATAAAAATAAAGATAATAAAATTACACGTTGTACAAAGAAATCACATTAACTCATCTAACTCTAATTATATTGAGTTCTCAAGTACATACCATGAAATTTCAATATATATTTCAATATTTCAATTTATTAAAAACACACAAAACAAGACAAAACAAAATTACAAAGATTTACGAAACAAATAAAACACAATAAAATGTATGTAAATATACAATAAATATATGTATATTGGTATTGTGCAGGCTTTAAATTTGGCAATTGTTTTAGAAACTTGCAAAATTACTATCAATTCGATTAAAAAGTAATAAATCAATTCAAAGTTTCTGTAGGATCAAATAATGAATAATCTTCAAGAAATAAATCAGTACAGCAGCATAATGCCCTTCAAGATAATTTTAGTGTTATCATTCACACAAATAAGTAATTAATCACAATATTACATTTCACACAAATAAGTTATTTTAATTCATTTGTTCATCAATTGGAATGGGCTACTAATTGAAAATAATTGAATTCTTACTTGTTGATTTGAAAATACTACTTTTTGAAATCGAAATAAAGATTTCTCCTTATTTCTGCATACAATATGTGTAAGTAATGAATAAAACGACAATCAAGTCAGAACGGGAATAGATATATAAAGGCCATCACTTTCATTCAAGGTTAGCATATGAATTGAAAGGAGAGTCCTGTCTAACAAGGACAGGAAAATAAAGTTTCTGAACTGAAAAAAATCAAGTATAAAATAGAGAAAATAGCAGACCTAGCCAAGAAGAGAGCCGGTATCCAACTAGATTTAAATCAAGCATATTATATGATTATTCAACTATTCATCTGCACTAATGCACTTCATATATTGCACAAAACTGTTCAAATAACAAGTTTCCTATTGAATCGAAGATTGTTCACATAAGATGAAAAACAAATATCATTAACTTATGTCAAAATTCTACTTAATTGATTAAGTTCTACTTAATTGACTTTTTCAAGTTAGGTACTTAGTTGAACAAAGAAAAAGTGATGCAGAAGTAAACCACAAATTCACAAGAAAACCTTACATCACCAACCAATTTATGAAAACAGAATTTTATAAATTTTCACGCATCTCTATAACGAATTATAAAACAATGCAACAATTGACGAAAGAAACAATTCGATCATAAACTTTTCTTGGAGTTCCCAAAAAACATCTACGAATCCTCAACAGCTTTTCCAAATCACAAACCAAACTTAAGCGAGATCACTTCAAGACAACGTTTAAAAGACTGAGGCGTCTTCCCTAAACCCTATTCATCCGCTGGAAGTACATTAAGCAGTTTCCGCTCATCCCCTAGGGTCTGTCTCGAACATTTACTATACAACTATCGATTAGACCATAAAAATACTACGTCCAGTCAGCCAGTCGTCAAGGTGAACCTTCCACGCTTCGTTGAATTCGTGGGGGAGGAGTATATTGATTACCCCTTCCAACCTTCCACTCCACAATGGTAGAAAAGTAAACAAACCAATACGGTTCGTAATGTGCGGATACCGCAAAAGTTTATAAAGCACACCTCCACACCATAGTCATTACTTTAAGCTGGGTTTTCGTTTGTGCGTAAATGCCGTCGTCGACCACGACAGGGAGAGAATCTCTGATTGGGTAGATTTCAATTTGTCTACATAACCTAAAAGATTATGTTCAATTATGTTTCAATGGAGCAGGTTGAGCTTATACTTTTTTATACTTTTAAATAATATTAGATAATTAGATTATTATATAATTATTTAGTTATATTAGATTAGTAATTATTTAGATAATTATTTAATAATAAAGACAAATATGAAAAGTTATTTGATCAGCAGTTTTAGCACACTTGAAATTTGGACAATATGAATGTCAACAATGCTTGTCGTCGTCGACTGCGGAAATTTACGCACAAACGGAAATGCACCTTAAGCCGGGGCCATACTTGGCATGCAATGTTCCTATCCCACTCCGATCCGATTACGAGTGACAACGGTATAGAATGGTGCATGCCACACATGTCCGTCATAATATCGGGCATGAGTAGGATCGGAACGCTGCATGACAGGTGTGGCCCAGGTTTTATCCTGAGACCAGCGTTCTTCTTATTGACTCCAACAGGAAAAAGAGAAATGATTGGAAACGTTATGAATCTGATAACCACCAAGTTACTATGAATTCAATTGAAAGCTGGACAGTCGCGACTGGTCTATGAAACAGTTATACAGTGAGATCCTCGTTATAATGGCAGCATTTGATTTACATTGGTGTTGTATCCTTGTCTATCATTTGACAAAGCAGATAGCGCCATCCTTTTATAGCTCCACAACGTTACATGCCAGATCGTTTTTCAACGAAGAAGAAATATAATTAACAATTAATATTTAATTGCAGTTCAGAAAATGTCTTATAAAATCATTGACGAATAAAATAATAGGCCTATATTGATTATTTTTCTTGACGAATAATATAATTGATTATTTTTCACAAAATGAATATTCGATACCTGATATTACATTAGATATACCGTCATAAGCTTTTTTATAGAAGACAGTGGCAAAGCAGAGAACCGGCAACTCTGTTAACCTATCTTTTCCATTGACACTATAACGCGGACCTCATTATGGAGAAAATGGTACAGTTCAGAGTTGCCGTAGTACAGAGTACGGTAAATTTATAAAGTTGATAATAGATATAGCTGATAGATGATAATAAATATATGCATAATAAAAAACTAGGAATTATCGAGAATTAACCACATTGATTTATAATACTCAGATAGTTTTGAGGGACCACTGAAAAATTCAAATTCAATGATGCTCAAATTAACAAGGGTCAAATTAATGAATCTACGGCACCATTCAAATTACAGTTTATCATCAGATTATCGATTCAGAAATAACATTTACTGAAAATTTGTCTGCTATTTAGTACATTAAAATCAGTTCAGTCTGTCTAGGGCGTAGGGTACAGAGTGAGATAAGTGCTATAGTTTCTTCAATTTAACGTTTTCACACTTAAAAATTGTAGGTCCACACTCAAAATTCTCTTCTTATTGGTTTTTCTTTTCACATTTACCGCTTGTCGGCCAACATTATTATCTTCACGGCACCCAGAATGTTTTCCGATTGACTAATTCTCACCAACAGATGATTCTCGGCCAATCGGAGGACATCCCGGGTATCGTAAAAATAAGAATGTCGGCCGACAATCGGTAAGTGTGAAAACGGCCATTGGCTGTAATTGAGTATTAGCCAATGGAATTTTTCACACTTACCGATTTCTCACCATTTCATGACTTGATATAACAGAATGTTCTCTGATTGCCTGATTGGGTTGGCGTATCATCAATTAGCCAATCAAAGAGCTTCTTGTCCTGTCATGTTGGCCAGACATCGGTAAATGTAGAAACAGCCTGTCGGAGGAGAATTTTGAGGGTCGGTCGACAATTTATTTGAACAAACACTACAATAGTCAGAAATATATATAATATTATTATATGTGAGTGTGAAAACGGCCATTGGAAATGTGTGTGCTTGTTAGGTTGAATATGAATGCTTGTTTAATATGTAGCCCTACATTCTAAATCGTCATAAATAAGGATATTATTTAGGATCACGTGCTAAAAAATATCATCAAATCCTAAATTTAGCCTAATAAGTTGATAATAAAGATAGGAAGATTAAAAAACAGACAAGATAGTATTTATGAATAGAATTTCTACTCTTGGAATCTGACAAGGTTGGTTCTGAGAGCAAAGTATAAGCAGGAAATTCCTTCACAGATGCACGTATAAAATCTTACTAGCCATCTTTACCAACGTATAAGCTCAGGACGTATGAGAGCATCATACTTGGCCAAACAGTTACAATAGATAAAATATTGTAACTTTGCATAGGTCTCTTTAGAAGCTTAGAAGAAAACTTTAAAGAGAATGTCAATGGAAATTTCTAGATATAAGAATGAAGATTGAACTTGAATCAAATAAGACACAATTACAGGTAAACAAACTGAATAGATTAATAGAAACTTTAGAACCAGAGGCTACTCATAATTTTATTGTAAATAGAATCATTCACATTAAATCATGAAGAAGTGCAGTTTGTTGACTATCTTACCTGTTTTAAATTTTGTTTGCAATCCATTTAGTATTTAATGACAAATTGTCACTGTGATCAAAATGACATACTGAATCGATGGCAACTAAAAAATTGACGCCAGGTAGGGGCGCCGTTAAACGGCACTAACACTAATCATTCCTTGTAAATGTACAGGTGGGTTGGGTAGTCTTTACTTCTGTTAAAATTAACTCAGTAAATAGAAGACAGATAATACCTAGGTAATTCAAATAATGATGTTGATTCAACATGAGTGAACAAAGGATATCTTCAAATGAATGTGATTATTGTTGTATCAAGTAGCTACTATAAAACTTGAATGAAGGCCAGTAGCTTCAGGTAAACAGTACGGTAGCATTTGATAATTAGTAATAAATCTTCGTAAATACTTTACTTACCTGACAATAATGACATTTATTGACAAATATATGGAGTAAACTTATATAGTTTATAGGTGTATTAATAAATGGACAATCACATTGCTGACCATGAAAATTTGTCTACACTTGAGTAACGACCAATCCCCAACAGAAATGTGTGCACATTTTAACCTTAGGTTAGAAGTGAAATTCTTGAAAGTGGTACATAATATGCATCATACTTTGGATAATGGAACTGTTGACTTACATTCTTTGTTAATATCTTCATCGACATCGCTTGCTTCTACCGATTTTCCGTTAGGTAAAAATTTATTCCTGGAAATACTATCAGACTCCTCCATCTTGGAACAAACCTAGCCTAGGTCAACTCTTCGACGTAAACTCAGTCCACAAAAGTTCAATTAACAATAACCACAGCAAAAGACAGACGTTTCACAAAATTTCAGTACCAGTAAATTGTTCAACCACATTCTTTGCACAATAAATTATTCATAAACGGTTAAAAATATATGAAGGACGTGAATAAAAATACAGGATGAACACCACCGTACAGTAACAACTACGATGAAGCTTCAAAAATATACTCGAGCTGTGATTGGTTGATCAAGTCACAGCCTAAAATTTGAAAATGTTGCTCTTTTCAATTGAATCAACGAGAAAATTTTGTTGAAAAAACTAAAAATGATCTATTTAAATAGAAAATCTAGTAGATAAAAATTTGATTAATTCATTTCATATCACCTATAAACTAACAGAAGTAGTTTGTGAAATAATTCTTCAAAAGTAATGTTATTTTTTGTGGAATTTTTGGCATAAAGTTATTATTTTTCAATATAGAGTTTATTATTGACTTGAATTTATCACATTTTAATCCAATCTTATATAAAAATGTAGTTTAATTTTAAGTTATATGTTTTGGCTGCACTGTAAAATTTAGAACAACACAGCACAGCTGTTTTGCAATTTGTACAGTGAACCTAACCTCATTTTTGTTACAACAAATTAAGTGATTTTTGTTGAAGAAAAGTATGTATAACTTTCAATTTTATTTTTATTTCTATAATAACAATTTTATTTTTTGTTATATCTACTTATGACATCCACCATAATAATCACTCTCATTGAACAACTCATAACATGCCTTTTTATAGGTTAGGATTCATTTCAATAATATCCTCTGCTGAATTTTGTTTAATAATAACTGAAAAAACTTTACTTTGAGAAAAAATTAAGAACTGCGTAAAATAAATTCTTTGGACAAAGATATAAAGTTGAAGTTAAATTTATTTGAATTCTGCTTGAAAGACTAAGTATAATATTGGTATGGTTTCTATCAGTATATTTTGTATATCACAATACTTATCATTCTATTATTCTGTAGCGTATCTCATTTACTCTTGCAGTAATATCAGCTTATTAATCTTTAGATATTCTGTTTTTTCTAGATGATTAGTCCAAATGAAGACAAACCTGTGATCAATCACGATGACACACAACCGTTTGAGGGTCTCAAGATCTCTGACAAATGGAAACTGTTAGAGAATTTGGACAATCGAACTACCTGTGTTCAATGCAATAAGTCACGGAAGTACTTCTGCTATACATGCAACATTCCAGTTGAAGAAATAAAGGAGTATGTTCCAAAAGTAGAGGTAATTCGGCGTTTTCACCAAAATAAAATTAGTACATTAATCGTATAAATATTGATCATTTCTCTATCCTAATATTTTATATCATTGCTCTATACATGTAATCCTATCAGCTTCATCCATTACCCTCACTTGTGGGATCAACAAGCGATTCAGTGACCGCTTTTAGCAAAAATTCGAATCATCACACGTAAATTCATGTACACTGTTATATGCCTTGTCACACAGCAGCTTTCTGGTGGTTCACTTGAAGGCGGCCTTATCCAACTACTCCTCCACACCAGGAGGCAACTTGTTATTCAGTTATTATCTTAGGGAGGGAAGCAAGATGGCTGCCAGTTGTGATGTTTCAGTGTGTGGTCTCTGTAAATTATCTATTGGTAAAAACGGTCCAGCAATCATGTGTGAAGCATTTTGTGCTGATAAGTGGTTTCATACCACATGTGTAAAAATATCATCATCAGACATGAAGAAAATTGAAGAATTGGGTGAACATTCGAGGTGGTATTGCTCGACTTGTGACTTTAGGTTAGGACAGTGTCGTGATTCTAACTTGAAATCAGAAGATGTTTTCAACATTGCTATTATTGTTAACAAAATACTAAACAAACTAAATGTAATGGATTTTGAAAATAAAAAAATTCGTGATCAATTGGACATTGTTTTGGAAGAACAGTTCAAAAATTCTCAAGCGTGTTCAAGTAATACATGTCGTAACAAATCCATGCAAGATAAGTTTGATGCTCAAGTTAACACGATTTCTGACGACGAACTAAATAGCTCAAATAAAATTATTAGTTTTATAAGTGACGTGAATGTAATTGATGTACCATTCAATACTGTTCAAAAGGTTAGAGAAACTAACACATCTTCAAAACAAGTAAGTGACGACAACTCTGAATTATTACTAAGCATGAATTTAGAAGACAACTCCCAACGTAGAATTTTAACTGATTCAAGACAGTCTCTTGTTCATAGTGTTCAAAGACAAAATTAAAGACATTAAGACAATTCAGTCTGAAACTCTTAGTACAATTCTCGAAGAATTAAGTCGACTAAACACTGGAATTATTGACTTGAATAAGAGAGTGAATTCTTTTGAAGAGTGTAGTGCTTTGTCATCTAGTTTCATTAGTAAGAATGCTACTAATTCTAATCCGCTGGTTGTAAATCGGAGTAATAATAAATCTAAAAATTCTGATAAGTCAATACAAGCACATGAAGGAAACTCAATGAATCCTTCTGTGACAGAAGGTAAAAAAATGGAATGTGGTCACAAAGCGAAATAAATTCAAGATGCACAACATTGAGACTAATATATCAGATAAAAATAAGCATGCAGTATTGCTTTCAAATGAAAGCAGTGGCTTGACAAAACCTAGTGGGTGCAGTAATAACAGTACTAATGGTAGAAATAAGCCTACTAATGAGGTCGGTGTTGATGCATCTGTCATGCAAATGTCAAAATCAGAAAATCGATTCACAGTTCTTCTCAGGAGCTATAGTCTTATCATCGGCAACAGGGCCCCAACTAGAGGAACCGCTTGCTTGGATACAGTTGCAACAACGCTGGATTCATGGGACTATGTTGTTGAAGTGATTGAACCAGTTGTGGCAGATCATCAGGCCCTGCTTATAGATGTTGGCCTGTCCAAAGCAGTAAGAGTCAATCCTGAATGGTTCTGTAAATACAGGTTCACACATAGGAGAATTGATGTAAACAACTTACCTGTTTTTGTTGGAATGCTTGGGAGAGTCAACTGGAGTCTCTGCATTAATTGTGATCCGAGAATTTCTTTCAGTAATTTCTTCCAGAGGTTCATGAGTATGTTTGACGACTTCTTCCCAAAAAGAGTGAGACGGTTTACTGGGATAAGAAATGAACCCTTCAGTCATGTTGATAAGTCATGGTATACAGCAGACTTGGCTAGTATTAGAACACTTGTTATTGTTGCCAACAATATGTACAAGAATGCCGTAACTGCAGAGGATAGAAACAAGTTCTATTCAGCTTACCTCAGACTGAAGAAGATATATCAACAGGATATTGTCAACTCAAAGAGCATCTGGAATGAGGGTCGTATTAGGAATGCTCCAAACCCATGCAAGGCAGCCTGGAATGTTATCAACAGCTCCAAAAGCAGGAAGGTTGTACTGTCAGGAGGTGCAAGTCCTGATGACTTCAACAATTTCTTTATTCACTCGGTGGCTGGGATAGTGGAGGCTCTCACCGGTTCACCTGATGACGCAGTGAATCGTGTTCCTGTCAGTACTTGCAGTTTTGTGAAATGGGAGAGAATTTCCCCTGCAGACCTGATAAAAATAGTCAAGGGATACAAGAGCTCAACAAGTCCTGACATCTATGGAATCTCAACAGTGGTGTTGAAGTCAATAGTTGATGTTTTAGCTGTACCACTGTGTGATTTGATCAATGACTGCTTGGATTCTGGAGTTTTTCCCAAGGAGCTGAAGACATCAAGGACAATTCCAATCTTCAAGAAGGGTGAACCTGATGAATTGTCGAATTTCAGGCCAGTCTCGATAATTCCTGTATTTGGCAAACTCATGGAATCGGTGATGTATGTTCAGCTTTCACAGTATTTTGAGAGTAATTCCATCTTCCAACCTCACCAGTATAGATTCCGTCAGGGGAGATCAACCACGGGAGCTGTGCGGTATTTAGTGAAGTCGGTTCTTGGGGCAATGGAGGGCAGGCAGTCGGTCTCCGTTGCTTTGTGTGATTTGACCAAGGCATTTGACTGTGTCTCGCATGACATACTATTGGGTAAAATGAAGAGGTATGGGATAAGTGGAGTTCCCCTGAAAACCATGGAGGATTACCTCTCCAATAGAATGCAGGTCACATCGGTGAATGGTGCGGAATCACGGTCGAAGGAGGTGATCTATGGGGTGCCGCAGGGATCGATTCTTGGTCCTCTGTTGTTCCTTGTATTCATCAACGACTTCAGTGTGCATGGAAGAGCCTTATTGTTTGCCGATGATACCACCCTGCTGGCCCAGGATGAGGACCCCCAAAATGCTGTTGCCCAGTCTAATCTTCTAGTAGAAGAGGCTTGCCAGTGGTTTAAATCAAACAAACTGTGTCTAAATGAGGGGAAAACACAGAACCTGTTGTGCACCTTAAGGCGTGGTCAGGCTCATGGTGAGGCGGAGGTCAAACTCTTGGGTTTTGTGATGGACCCCACTCTATCGTGGGATCGACATATTGGCATGCTGTGCAATCGACTGGCCAGGGTGACGTTTTTGATGCGGAAGCTGAAGCAACATGTGCCTGCCAACTACTTAATTACAGCCTACCATGGGCTGTTCCATAGTCATATAAGCTATGGAATAGTACTGTGGGGCCATGCAGGTAGCTGTGAAAGGATTCTCCTTCTACAGAAGAAAGTTCTTTGTGTCATCACGTCATCGCATTACCTGGAGCACTGCCGGTCAATCTTCAAACGCCTGAAAATACTGACAGTGTACAGTCAGTACATGTATAGCTCCCTACGGCTTCTAAGGAGTGAGGTTCATGCCTACCAGGAGAGGGGCCAGCTGCACCACCACAATACCAGGAGACGGGGCAACATTGACCTGCCCTACTCCAGACTATCGAAAGCACACGAATGCTACCCCTTACGGATGCTAAAAATTTTTAACAGACTGCCAATTTGTGTTCGTGAGCTGGAGTATGGGAAGTTTTGTAGGCTGGTTCGAGATAAACTCATCAACTACCCTCTCTACTCATTGAGAGATGATGAGACCAGTGGACTTGTGGACCAGTTTGAGATTGTTTCATGAGTTACTATGGCAGTCCATCTACAGAGCCACACGAAACAACCTATCTGCGGCCATCTCTCGTTATTTGTGTTTTGATTGTTTTATATTTTGACGAAGTCTGTCTGGCGACTGCCGGTCATGGACTGAATATACTGAATTACTGAATTTGTTGAAGAGTTTCAGAGCAGACATCTTATCACTGACCTGCGATCGGTGGAGGCGTCTCCTGGGGTCATCCAACAGCTCGCGGTTTCTGGTTTTGTTGTAGTGAATCTCACCACAGGCAGCTAGAGTATGCTGTGTCCTCTTGACATACACCAAACAAAGGATGATTTGATGGCTGTTGACCGTCACTACATGAAGGCGAACAAAGATGGGCTTACATTGGGCAAGATGTTTGCTGCCTGTTATAATTCTCACAGACCTCTTTTGCGAGAAATTAGTCCTCAGGACATCAATAGCCCCTGCCGAGGACCCTACTAGATAAATCTATAGGTAACGTGGCAAAGAAAGAGACGTGATACCTCTCAGTTACCAGGCCCCTCATCTTGAGCAGCAGGAAGCAAATGCGGGAGAGTCGGCTAGTTATCTTCTTTATATGACTGCTCCAGCTAAGTTTACAGTCCAAGACAAAATCCAGCAGCTTCACTGGATCCTAAGGGTCACGCAGTTCACGTGATAGACTGCAGATAATCCTTTCAGTCTTGTCCTCATTCAGCTTGGAATCGATTAGCAAGGAATCATAAATTAGCAGATCGAAGATGCTCCGCAGACGACTCCAAAACCCGCTCAAGCTCAGCACCGGACGACAGTAGAGATTTATCATCCGTAAACATCAGAGAAAAACCGAGATCGTCAAGGTTAAGGGCACTTATGTCTAGGAACAGTGTAGGCCCCAGCACTGATCCTTGAGGCACTCCAAAAGTCACCGGAAGAGCCTGGGAGCTTGCACCACCGAGGGAGACAAGCTGAGTCTTTCCAGAAAGGTAAAAGCCCAAGATGGGAAGGACTGAGTCCCTTAGACCATAGAAACTCAGCTTTCTGAATTGAATGCCATCATCCATACAGTCGAAGACTCTGTTCAGATCTCACAGAGCCAGAGCAAGAGACTCAACATCCTCGAAGGCAGTATCATTCAGCTCATGATCCATTACACACATTCTTGATCTCCCAACACGGAAGCCAAACTGCATGTTGAAGAATATGCCATTCTTCGCAAAGAAAGCCTCCAGCTGAGGCTTGAACACTACCTCAATTACCTTGCCAAAGACAGGAATTATGGAGGTTGGCCTGAAGCTATTCTGGCTATTATGAACGATCTATTAAAATCGTGTAGACACTACTGTATCAGTCTGTAACATTAACTGTCCTTTACACTAAAATTGCATTTATTTTTTCAGTTGCCAATAGACATAGACATCATCAAACACCCGAAAGAAATAGATGGCAAAAGTACAGCTGTTCATGGGGCAGTTCTGGCTCCCGATCACATCACCATCTACACATATCCTTGTATGCCTGATTATCCAAAAAATGGTGAGGTAGGTTGATAATGAACAAATACTTTAGTAGTTATTGATATTGTCAGATTCATACTAAAGTATTATTTTTACATTGGTATAATTCTCACTGCGATTTTGTAGGATAATTATATTCCCTCTAGTTCAACTTGCCGTTATTTCACAATATTTGCCATTAAATGGAAATAATAGATTCAAAATAAAAAACCTTATTATATTTTTTTTCGGGATATGTAAACTATGCCTGCTTTGAAAGATATGAAAGAATGCCTGCTTTCATTGAATTGCAATTTAATAATTTAAAAATTAACAAAATATTGATATCAATTAGCTAATGACGAAAATGACCATAACTTGATTATATTCCTCAATATTCCCACAACATAATTACTAAACAAACTTATAGGTAGCCTAACAATTAATTTGTTTTAAAAATTGAATTCTCATTTAGTAGTTATTATAATATTATTGTTTGTTTTTCAGGTTATTCTGATATATCCAGCTAAGACGTCTGTTTCTGTGGGCGAATTTATCCGAAATTTAAGGTAGGCAATATTTTCTTTTTTGTCTATTTATAATTTCAATTTCAAAATCTGCCTTTTTCCAATGTGAATTAACTCAATTTTTAAGTTAATTCAGTGGACTCAATTCTACTCTATTGATATGGGCCTAATTCAAATAATTACAGTGATATTAATTTAATTATTCAAATATAAATTTTATATAATTATTGAACTATTTGAGAAGCCAGGAAGATGGATTGTTTTGATTTCAAGATCACCTTCAACTAGCAAAAATTCAACCGGTGCTGCTGTTATACATTTAATTTATTCAAGATGTGATGAGAATAGATTTTTTAAAGTTCTAATTATCTATTGAAATACTATAACGTTTATAATTTATTCACTCAAACATCCTATTTCTAGCAATAGATTGATAAACCATTGAAGCATTATAATTTCAGAATTGGTAGTCAAGTTTCTCTTGGATTCTTCATTAGTGGGTTCGTAGTATGTTTCCCTGTATTTTCGTTTTATAACTCATTCTCAAATCATGGTCAATTATCATCCATATGTATTTCAATTTTGTTCACAGTAAAAATCAAAAACCCACAGACCATACAGATACAGAACCAGCTAGTAAGCGAAAATTCGACAACTCAAGAGGCTCTTTCAAGAAAGCTGTATTTATTGATGCTACATGGACGCAAAGCAAAAGGATTTACAAGGATCCACGCTTCAAAAGTATGTATTTGCTATTGATCATTGTAAATTGAAATACTGGATAGTATTTTTAATTTTTTAGTTCTGGGTAGTTTATTTTATTTTCTGTGATAAGTGTTTGATTTATTAACCTTGTTTTGTCACGTTGTTAAATTTTGGTAATAAAGAATTGAATATTGGTTACAATAATATTGGATGGAATCCTTCAAATAATTATTATTTCTTGAAAAAAACAGCTCTGTATTTATTAGAGCTTCGAGAGTTTTTTTCATTATAAAATTACTACAATTGGAAGTAAGAAATAGAATAAAGGTGCGCACAGAACAAGTAACTCGCGGTGAAGATCGATGCCACTAAACAGCTGTGCAATGATAAAAGCATTTGGTGTCATTGATAGAATAATATTATCCTATTATATTAAGCGAGCAATTTCTGTATTTATATATCTGGTTATTTTTATATCTGGCTATTTATGTTTAACGGATCTCGAAAACGGCTCTAACTATTTTCATGGAATTTGGAACATAGTAGGTTTATGATAATTATAAAGATTCGATCGCACTAGGTCTTATCCTTGAGAAAACTCGCTGAACGACATTAAAAGGATAATTCATCCTTGGCTGAAACAGCTGTGGATAGTAAAAAAGTGAGAATGTGAAAAATCAAAATATCGCATCCCCGAAATTCATAAGATGACGTATAACCAGCTGTGAAATATTAACACGATCATTTTAGAGAATTGTGTTCTGTTTATCAATAAATAAAAATAAAGAGCGAAGCTCGGTGCACAGATATTAAATATAGAAGAAAGCTAGCGAGCTAAAATCTACATATCGACCTGACCAATCTGTTACACCCTTGGGGTATGCACACAGAGAAAGCTCAGGCGTTCAGAGTTTTAGCGGTCGTATAAGGGTTTAGATATAGATATCCATATATCCTTCTAAGAGCACTGAAACTCGGAGCTGACCGGAAAATGTATAAAAAAAACTCAATCATTGTATTGTATGCTGTGTTGACTGAAGTAATATCTTCTATTTTTCAACCATTGAATTGTTTCAATTCATATTTTTAGTGTGCCTCACTGCCAACACTCAAGGTATTCTTTTGTTGGCAGTGCAGACGGTTTTATTTTCAGTACAGTTTGTGTGATGTATTGTTTATACAATTTGTGTTATATTCATGCTGTTTGTACGTACCGGGTGTTTCAAAAAGAATGACCCAATTTTAAACAGTGATATTTATTTTTAAAAATGGTGCACACAAACCAATTTTACATCAAATTACTCACAAAAGTATCAAGTTTATGATGATTTATTATAAGTGTTCTATGAGCCCTACCTTTGAGGCTCGGGCGACATCTAGACGGCAGCCAAATTCATCCCAGACTGTTCGCAACATGTCTTCTCGGACTGTAGCTACTGCATCTGTTATCCTGGTTTTTAACTCCTCAATATCAAGTGCTAAGGAAGGAACATAAACACGATCTTTAACGTATCCCTACAGGAAAAATTACACGGTGTTATGTCAGAGGACCGTGGAGGCCAGGAATGCATAACCAAGTCTTGCGGTCCTGTGCGGCCAATCCAACGTTGAGGCAAGATGGTGTTAAGGAAATGGCGTACTTCCTTGTGCCGGTGTGGTGGTGCTCCATCTTGTTGAAAGATAAAGTTGTCCGAGTCAAAAATTAGTTTAGAAAATAGCCAATAAATGTTGTATCATTGCCTGTAAAAATTGCCGTATTGACATCTTGCGAACAGTCTGGGATGAATGAGGCTACCGTCTAGATGTCGTCCGAGCCTCAAAAGGAGGGCACATAGAACACTTATAATACATCATCATAAACTTGATACTTCTGGGAGTAATTTGATGTAAAATTGGTTTGTGTGCACCATTTTTTAAAATGAATAAAACTGTTAAAAATTGGGTCATTCTTCTTGAAACACCCGGTATTTCTATTTGCAAATGAATAAATTTCAATTTCAAAAAATTATTTCAATAACTTAGAAAG
This sequence comes from Nilaparvata lugens, assembly GCF_014356525.2. Classification (NCBI taxonomy): domain Eukaryota; kingdom Metazoa; phylum Arthropoda; class Insecta; order Hemiptera; family Delphacidae; genus Nilaparvata; species Nilaparvata lugens. The sequence goes on from NC_052516.1 coordinate 16,201,691, forward strand.
TGTTTACATTGAAAGTGTTTACACTTAGAAAGTGTTTCATTTCAATTGTTTTTATAACAATTTAACTCTTTGAATTCTAATTTCAATAACTTATCATTAGTTTCGTACAGTAATTTATAACTATTTGAAACAATCTTTTCATTAATTTATGTTATTTGTTATGAATTGTTTTCAGATTTACCCTGCGTAGTACTCGAGTCTAGGATCACCCAGTTCTGGAGAAGTGACAAAAACACCCCAAGATGGTTCTTGTCAACTATTGAAGCCGTACATCAATTCCTAATCGAACTACACAAAGCCGGATTGACAGTTGACAAAACCACATCAATTGTCACGGAAAAATCAACTGACAACAACCGTCTACAAGTGTCTAGCAACGAGATGGGAGCAGGTAGCGAAGAGCTAATTGATGAAAATGACACTGAAAATGAAATCGCAGATGAAATAATTGAATACAATGGCGAATACGATAATTTGTTGTTCTTCTTTAGGTTTATGCATCATAAAATTCACACTCTTTATGAACATGATGATCTATTATCATATAAACGACCGTTAAGTTAGAAGTTTGTGTTGGTTTTTTATATCTTATTCAACCATTGCAGAAGAATTCTAATTAGAATGTAATTTTCATAGTATATTACGAAGCTTCCATATAAATAATGCAATCAACTAGGAGGTAAATAATTTTTGTATTAGAAAAATCTGCAGTTAAAAGATCTAATCTTTGAGAATAGATTGAGAAACCTGGCTGGCTCAGATCTATAGTGAGATCCACGTTATAATGACAGTGGAGAAAGATAGGAGAACAACGTCGCCGAACCTGTGTCTTGTCAATGCCTTCTATAGACGGTAGCTGATACAGGTTTATTAATGTAATATTAACTGTTCATTCTCATTTAAAATAATCAATTATATTTTATTAATCAATGAATTATATTTTTCAATAATTTCATAATGAATTTACATAATTAAGATGAAATATTTTGTTAATTAATCATTAATTCTACATTGTTAAAAGACGAGTTGGCATCAGAGCAAAGCGAGAAAGAGGTATCCGCTTTGTTGAATGATAGACAAGGATAGCAATACCATTGCTAATCAAACACTGCCATTATAACGTGGACCTCACTATAGTATCAGAGCTTTCAGGTCGCTCTCATCAATTTTAAGACTTCTGAATAGACTTTACGACTGATTCGTGATTTATAATATACGGTTTATAAAAATTGTTTATTGAGAATAGATTAACAAATTATAGAGGCTAATGTTGAACATATTTTACTAATGCAACTAGAAGTAAATATGACACTATTTTAACATATGTAGCACATAATATCAGACTTCCTAAACTACAATAAAACTAACTTACAATAAATTAATCTACTAGTAAAGCACTGTTTCTCGAAAATGCAATAGCATTCCACATAAATATTCTATAACAGTTCTGAATGTTTATTATACAGGAAATGTTGTTTAAAATAATAAATTTAGTGTAAAATTAAGGCCTCCCATGACTGACTGTGATTCTTCATAAAAAGAGCTCAAACAACAGATGGAGTTACTACCACCAATGATTTTGCACCAATACAATTTATAGCATAGTTATACCATAGTAAAAAGTAAATTCGTATGGCTTTTTTGTTGATGGGGAGTCCCTTGCAGGAAGGTCCCCCGCCTGAATATATAATTTAAGCCGTCAATGGGCCTTACGACTGGCATAATTCAGCCGGGACCGACAATTTAACGTGCCCATCCGATAACACGGGAGTGATCTGGTTAAAAAACTTTTGGTAATGAGATGGTTTGAGCCCGGGATCTCTATGCTGCTACGCAAGCACTCTATCCACTAGACCACGGATCACTACAGTTATACCATAGATAAACAATAGCATAAGTAGATATCCCATGGTATAGGGCGTTTATGTCGCTACTTTTACTTTATCTCAAGCTGATAGTCCACGTAGTTCTTTCCTGTGAAGCTTTATGACGCTGGTAGTCTCTCATATTGTGCCGCTCATACACTCTTACCCGGTCAATACAGTAAAAATCGACTGTAATCGGCTTGAGATGACAGTAAAAGTTGCGACATAAACGCCCTATACCATGAGATATCTGCTTACACTATTGTTTCTCTATGGTTATACCTACTAGTAAAAACTGCATTTTATTTATTTATATGTTGATACGATTACAAATCATATGAATATGATCGGGGTAGAACAACAGGCATAGCCCAAAACTATTCTGTTCCCGAATTTTGATAAATAATAACATGTCCGAAAAATAGGTTATGTACTCTGTTGTATATCCATACTTTTTCACTGTTAAAATTAAACTTGAATTTTAAAAAACTTTTGAAGTGAAAATACACTTACTTTTGTAGTGACGATCGTTTCGACCTGTTGTTGGTCATCATCAGACTGTGGGAATTTACTCAGATCTGATCGTCACTACAAAAGTAAGTGCATTTTCACTTCAAAAGTTTTTTAAAATTCAAGTTTAATAGGTTATGTTCTTACTGTGGAAAGTTAAAGTTCAATTTCTGTTTAAATTTCAATTTATTGGGGGTGTTGAAAATTTTAAATTGTACATGATACTCCCAATTGTTCAATGATACTCTTATTTTTGTTTAGTCTTGTACTTGAAGAAGATGGCAATGCCACGTTTAGATATACAGTCAAATAGACTGGTCATATTATCCACTAGCAATTTCAAATCCATTACTAGCAACTATAGTGAGGTCCATGTTATAATGGCAGTGGATAAAGATAGAAGAATAGCGATGCCGATTCTCTTCATTAATTAATTATATTTCTACACTGTCAAAAACATAATTGGCATCGCTGCAGACCTAGAAAAGGATAGTACCACCATTGTCGAATGATAGACAAGGATAGAAAAACCAATGTTGATCAAATACTGTCATTATAACGTGGACCTCACTATAGCATAATGTGCTAAACTTGAACAGGTATTCCACCTTGCCATATCGCCTTGTTATGGGGCATATAAACTCACTATTCAAGGTGGGTTCCAAACCACCGGGTAATTGAATTGAATGATTGCCTTCATTGAGGGCGGAGTTAGGACTCTACATCCTCTCTCCACACAACCCTAAGTAATAGTACAGCGCATTTTACATGAATAAAAATATTATCTATTCAAACTACCACCTTGATTGGGCGGATATTGTAACTCATGACTTGTGTTTGTATAAAAACCTACCAATCCTGTTACTGGCATATACTGATTGTTTTGTGTCGTATATACAGAATCACCATTTACTAAGGCACGACTTTCACTCATTTTATGAGTATTTTCAATAAAACCTGATAGATTAACGCATGCAGAAGGAATTTCACATACTTTGTTGACCGGAGTTGGTATTTCACATCGTTTATGAACTGTAGATGGCATTTCATAGCCTTTATGAATTGCAGATGGTATTTCACATCTTTTATGAACTATAGATTGTATTTCACATCCCTTATGGTCTATAGATGACATTTCACATCCTTTTTGAACTGTAGATGACGAAAATCCAAACCCATTTTGATTTGTAGAAGGTATTTCACATCCTTCATGAACTGTAGATGGTATTTCACATCCATTATGAACGGCTGATGACAAACCTCCACATCCATTTGGAACTGTAGAAGAAATCCCACATCCTTTTTGAACCGAAGTTGTAATTTCACAGCCACTTTGAACAGGTTTTCCAAATAATGTTTTATCGTTGACAACTCGTATCAGTGATTGGGTTGTTACAGCCATATTATCTCCAAGGTTTGATTCATTTATGATGTCGTTTCCTGTTGTTTCAGAAGTTTCCTCTGTTTTTAAATCGTTTTTATGCTTGCGTTTTGTGTGTTTATTAAGGTTGGCCCAGTTGGTGAAAACCCGGGTACATCCTGAGCAGTGGTAGGGCCGCTCACCAGTGTGTTGTCTCAAATGAACCTTAAAATATGATTGGATATTTAATAAAACAAATATTTGGACAATTGAACAATTAGCAGGGCATTGAAATAGTTGATAAACAGTGCAACTAATACCGTGAAATTAAAAGAACAAATAGAAATCTACTGAACAAAACCAATTAAAGAATTTTGTGAAAACAGTAATACAAAGAAATATATAATTATTATTAAACGAAATTCCAATTAAATGCTACTGCGAATATTGACAACAGGGTAAACAGCTAGATGGAAATTCAATGAGCGCTACTATACAAAAATTATTATTTGTCATTATTCCTGACCGGAAATTAGGAGGTACTGTGTTCGATTCCCGGGCTGACAAATAATTTTTGTATAGTAGCGCTCATTGAATTTCCATCTAGCTGTTTACCCTGTTGTCAATATTCGCAGTAGCAGAAGTCATCGGGGTGATATACAGCATTTAATTGGAATTTCGTTTAATAATAATTATTCATTAATTAGCATTTGAACAAATGCAACTTCCAATTTATTTCCATCTGTACAAAGAAATTTAATTTGATTAAAAAATAGAAAACAACTTGAACACCAAGACAAATTGATTGAATAAAGCTTACTAACAATTTTTTGAGTCTAGAGATTCATAAAAAATACGTTAATCATAGATTTAAATGAAATTTTTTGAATAAATTCCACAATCGTATCTACAATTTCTTATCTTAAATAATTGAATCGAAACTATCATAAAATGAAACAAATAATCTTCATGTATTTTTAAATGTGTAGAAAAGTTTAGAACCAAAATAACAGTACTCAAACAATTAAACACAGTTTCAAGACATTTCACTTTATTTGCATTCCAAGTTATGAAGCCAAACACAACTACTGTTCATTCTTTCTTTTTAATATTCTTCTTTACTTTGTTATGTGGAATAAGTTGGAATTATAAACACACTTCAACAATACGATCTTCTTTATTTACAAACATAACAAATTAGCCTGTAGAACTTTGTAGAATTTTGTTATGTTGTAAATACAGAAGATCGTATTGTTGAAGTGTGTTTATTAATTCCAACTTATTCCACATAACAAAGTAAAGAAGAATATTGAAGAATGTAGACATATTTGTTTCTTAATAATAATTTTCTACTTGCTAACTAATTGGAGCATCAGTATTGTAGCATTTTCAAGTGACACAATTTGAAATTTAATACATTTGATAAGGTTTTACAAATTTCAGTTTTATAAGTCAACATTCTCCGTTTGAATGCTTTTTGCTTGTCTATTTGTGTATCATCTTCATTTTAAATTGAGTATTTAGCCTGACTGTTGTTTGTCATATGCCAGAATTCGCACCACTTGTAGATACATGGTATGTAACCCCAGTTTGTTGAAGGTGATATATTCAATGATTTGATTGGCTGAACCCAAAAGTTTCGCTTTTCAAAATTGACCATGTTTCTAGAAATTTTCCGGAACAATTTTGACATAATTAATTTTGTAGTTGACTAGTTGAGTAATCACTAACTTGATAGGAGTCTCATTATTCAAGAGTTTGAATCTTTTAAAAAGTATATAATTGTTTGTTCCATTATTTTCTTGAATATTTCAGATTGATTTGGTTGGTTGAATTGCAATACATAAAATCCACTTTGACCGTCCTGATTCAGTCCTCATAATAATAATTCTTCTGCACTCATTGATTATGAAATATTTGTTTCAAACAATCAATGGCATCCAGGCAAAAAACTTCTAATTTTGAAATTAAAACTTTTATACAAAAAATGTTTTTATGTTCATGTCAAATGTTTTTTGGTGTATCCTAGCAACCTTTAAGACGTATAATAAAATTCAACTGTTTTTCACAATATTTATAATAAGTTGGGAGTTATTTTAGTCAACTGGGTTTATTGCTAGAGCTAGGATCAAACTAAAGGTTGAGAATATCCTATTATTTTTTCAAAAACTTACAGGAGTGTTTTCAGTTTATTATCCTAATAATACCAAGTGCTTGACTGGCTTAGGTCTAGTGTCAGAGTTTTCAGGTTGCATCTGATAATTTCAGGGCCTCTGACTTGACTTAGCGACATGTCTAAACGACTATTTTCAGGCAGTCGGGAACAACGGCTTAGCATGTCCACCCGAAAAACAGGAGTGGCCGGAAAAAATATCTTGACTAAGCCGGGAATTGAAATCGTGCCTCTGAATTATTAATCCAGCGTCTAATCCACTCGACTAGGGCCACTCTAGATTAAATGATCCTTGAAGGGCCCTCATGTATAATCTATAAATAATCTTGCATTGCATATGCTCATGTAAGAGGCCCTGGAATTGATCAGGTGCGATCTAAAAACTCCAGATCTTAGCCAGCCACCTCACTCGATATTATTATATGATTATTAGGATAATAAACTTGAAACACTCTTCATGATATGCCTCCAACATTACTTTATAATACTCCATGTTGTATAAGTTGTATCAGAGACAAGAATAGTATAGCTTATGCTTATCCTTTATCTATGGTTGTATAGAATAAAATTGATGAGTTTTCAGAATTTTCAAAAAGCCTATCATTTTTAGAAAATCTGTAGCTCCAAAACCAGAATTCGTAGAATCCTGCACGACCATTCAATTTATTGCAAATTGTATTGTCATCAATTTTGTAGAGAATGCTTATCGGCGGAGGGCCACTAGACGTCAATACTACCCGTTCTTCAAAAAAATAGAACATTTTTGAAAATTTATCTTTCCATAAGCAACAGATGCTCTTTTGTATCTTCTCAAAAGCAACGTGTTGCTTACGAAAAGATACACCGCGAATCATACCTTGTCTATATGCCGTTTCAAAGTCACGGAGGCATAACTACGGGACGCGTATTGTACATACAATGATGATTTGATTGATACACATATCAATGGATGAAACACAAATCGGTTTTAATTCATTGATGAATGAATTAGTAGGCGTACTCACCGTGAGAGTGCTCTTGAAGCGGAACCGCTTAGTGCAGTGCGTGCACGAATAGGGCATTGCTCCAGTGTGCACCCGGCTGTGCTCAGTCAGCGCACTTCGCTCGCGAAACTGCTTGCCACACACGTCGCATTGGTGTGGCTTCACGCCTGTGTGAACGCTCCCGTGCTTCGTCAGCAGTTTCATCGAACGAAAACTAAGCAACATACAAAATTATTTGTTAAACATTTATAATTGAATTGTTTTTTTTAGGGAACGGGAGGTGAAATTAGATTGAACCATAGAGAAACAATAGTGTAAGTAGATATCCCATGGTATGGGGTGTTTTTGTCGCAACTTTTACTGTTATATCAAGCCGATTACTGTTGTTTATTGTCGTATTTTTGTTGGGGTGAGAGTGTATGAACGGCACAAAATGAGAGACCACCAGTGTCACACAGCTTCACGGGAAAGAATTACATGAACTATCGGCTTGAGATAACAGTAAAAGTTGCGACATAAACGCCCTATACCATGGGATATCTACTTATGCTATTGTTTCTCTATGATTGAACTTAGTTCAATCTAAGTTCTACCTCTGACTTCAGGCTTGATTCATTTCCCGTTTGTGGATGAGTCTATATGTTCAACGATATTTACGAATGCTTTCATCAATCAAACTTTCAATTTTCAACGCATCATATACAGGTCGAGATTGTTGGCTAACGAATCTGGCCCACTACTTCGAGGATATGAAAATCACTATAAATCACAAATCATTTGTCAACTGAATACGGAACATAAATATAAACATAGATACATAAAGAGAAATGCAACTAAGACTAACTTGAATAAATGCATTCGACTTGAATCTAAGGCTCTACTCACACTTACGCGACTCAGGTCGAGAAGAGACTCGACTCTAGTCGAGAGCATGTGTTTTCAAATGGTGACAGTCGCGAAGACTAGAATCGACTGGTCTGAGTGTCACCATTTGGAAACACATGCTCACGATTTGAGTCGAGTCTCTTCTGTACTTGAGTCACGTAAGTGCGAGTTGAGCCTTAAGGTGCGTATAGATTTACGCGCCGCGAACATGTGCGATTCACTTTTAATCAGCTGATGCCAAGCTTTTTATATCTGTATCTTACCGTTTCTGTAAAAATACAGATAATATAGTCAGCTGATTAAAATTGAATTGTTCATGTTCGCGGCGCGTATATCTGTACGCACCGTTAGGTCTTACTTTGCTCGGTCAATTATGGCATGCGGTGTTGCATGCAATAATCAATGACTCGATCCAGCTTAAAATATTTCTCTCGACTGTCGACTGCTTTCAACAGAACAGCTGACAGAGTATCAGCGGCATTTTGAGCGAGTTTCCAGCCGGGGGGCTCACTAGTACAGCAGTATTTCACAAATTTTCGCACTACTTGTGTCTTCAAATAATCCTATTGATGGTTTAGTGTATATTTGACTGCTATCACTTTGATCAAGATCGTTAAGTCTATCACTCCATTTTACATTTTGAAATTGTTGAAAAATTGAATATAAAGTAATAGATATAGACTTGACTGATCTTGTTCAAAGTAATGATATTCAAATACACACTTAACCATCGATTGGATTATTTGAAGACACAGTACACTATTTATTCATTTACATTGAAAACAAATACAAAATCATATGATAATTTATTGAGAAAGGCAAAGGGTCAACAGCTCAGTCAAAGCTGTCCCTTTCCCAAATTATGATAGAAAGAGTACCAAAAAATAGTTTATGTAAAAAATCATCATCTTTTACAGAATTTTAAGGGTACTATTATTCTATTCTATAAATACAAGAAAGTAGCCCTGAATTAATAAATTCTAAGTCATAATGTTATATTATATCAATATACGCATTCAGTACCTACCATACAATATATTTTACATGAAATGCTTTCGGTTCCTTCCATAAAGTATACAGTTTGACTGTTTGACATGAAATGCTGAAGAAAATTGAAATTTAAATGAAGTTTGCATGTAAGGGTTTTGTGAACTTACGTTTTGCCGCACACATGACACACATGTGGCCTGACATCTTCGTGCGTTGTCAAGTGATAGTCAAAACTGCTCTTGACTAAGAAGGTTCTGCCACAGATATCACACACAAAGTCCCTCTCACCAGAGTGACTTTTCAGGTGAAGTGAGAGCGCCTGTTTTGTTGTGAATCTGTAACAGGAATTGCAAAAATTTCAGAAAGTGTCGAATTCTTGTTTACCAAACACAAATTGAACATTAAAGCTTGTAACATTTTGTGTAAAAATTAAAACTGAATTTTGAAAGGATGTTTTGATTTTTAATTGTTATGTACATACAAGTTCTTTATTCCTAAACAAGAATGTGAAAACTGATTTGTTTATTCACCAGAATACATTCATAAACATGACGTACGGTAGCCTGTCTACGAAGATGTTAGACTATACATTATGTTGGAGAGAGAGAGTGATTGAGAGTGCTTTATTCATATATACTGAAATAATAATTATTGAACTGTACATGATAAAAAAGAATGCAATTTAGAAATTCCTTCAAGATAATATTGTTAGGTATCTACATAAATGCTATGTTTATCTGCATTCATAGTTCTCCCAGTTTCAGCCACGTGATATTATCGCATGTATGAGCTTGGGACATTCCAAGGGTTGTGAACTGCATAAACTGTGGAACTTGCTATAGTAAGGTCCACGCTATAATGGCAGTGGAGAAAGATACGAGAACAACGTTGCCGATCCTCTGTCTTGTCAATTCCTTCTATGGAGAGTAACTGATACGGGTTTATTGATGTAATATTAACTGTTCATTCTCGTTAAAAAAAAATTATCTTTTATTAAGCAAAAAATTATATTATTCAATAATTCCATAATGAATTTTCATAATTAAGATGAAATATTTTGATTATTGATTATTAATTCTACATTGTTAAAAGACGATCTGGCAACAGAGCAAAGCGAGAAAGAGATAGTGCTATCCGCTTTGTTGAATGATAGACAAGGATAGCAATACCATTGTTAATCAAACACTGCCATTATAACGTGGACCTCACTATAGTGTACAACGGTGTAGTTCTCTGAGTATAAGCCTGCAACAAAAGTTGATTCCGCGAGACTTGACGAACTAAACGGCTCAACTTCCCACTTGTCTCAGTATCTCAAGAAATGGTCAACTTGATGAACTGAGATGTCGAAGAACTGAGACCCTGCCGTTCTATAATTTATTTTTGTAACAATCTTTTCAATACTTTTAACAATTGATCTCTATGACGATGTTCAACTGTTTATTGTATTACATGTGTGATATACTGTGTTGAATAAATGTATATATCTTATCTTATCTTATCTTATTATCAAGTAAGGTTTCATTACCAGTCTATTAGAAGCTATCAAGCTAAAATTATAGATTGATCTTTGAAAATCGTAGAGTAACTCACAGTTTAGGACAAACGGTACAGTGCAACTTTTTCTGTGGATTGGCTGGGCTGGCGTGAGTCTTGAGGTGAACAAAAAGCGAGCTGTACTGTTTGAACGTTTTGCCGCACTGCTTGCAAGAGAACGGCTTCTCTCCGCTGTGAACTGTGCTGTGTGCTTTCAGGATTGTCCTCTGCGTGAATCGTTTGCCGCATACGTCACAGCTGCAAAACAGGGCAATTTTTTCAATTAAATTATTAAATTTAGAACTATTAAATATCTAAAATCCTTAAAACTAAAATGTTATTAATTTGTCTATTTATGGACCACATTGTTTCTGCGTGTCCATTGTATAGGCTCCCTGGAGGGTTGCCAAGAATGCTCTGGCTGCACTCGAATAACATGTTGATGAATAACTGAATAACCATGGTTATTACATTATTGGTATAATAATAATAATATCGAGTGACCTGGCTGACTCAGGTCTGGTGTCAGAGTTTTGAGGTCGCAATTGATCAATTTCAGGGCCTCTGTCATGACCTAACGACTGCTTTTTAGGCAGCCGGGACCGACGTATAACGTGTCCATCCGAAACACGGATTATAGATTGGATTGGTATAACATGTTTAGGTTGAATATCATTTGATGCTATCCCAGGGGTCAACTGTACCACCTTTCTGTACTAGAACTGTACCAAGATTGTAGACTTTCTTATAGAATGAGAATTAGAATTAGTGAAACAAAAAATCATAATTAGTAAAACAGTTCCAAATTCCAGAGAGTAAAATACAACTCAAGATATAGCATAGATACGTTCAAAAAATACAACATTTTTGATTGAACTTGATGATCCATAAATACTTGAAAAATCAAAGTATATTAAATAATAGGGGCTAATTACCTGTATTTCTTAATAGCATCGTGCGTTTTGATATGCCTGGCATAGCTTCGGTACCTATTGTAGACCTTGGTGCAACACGTGCATTTGAATACAGGCTGCTGGTTGTGTTCTCTTGTATAGTGGTCCTTGAGAGCCGGCAGAGTTGGCAAGATTGAAGTGCATTCGTAGCAACTCCATCCCTTCCGTTCACCTTTTGCCACTTGTAATCCTAAAACAAACACACACCGAAAATATAGATTATACAGGGACCGGCATATTAATCTGACAATTTTGTAGTAATTGTTATGTTTGAACCACTGTCATTGAAAAGGCGGGAATATTGTACATCGACAGGTCTATTCTTGCCATTTCAGTAGCCAGTATGTCGTGGTCAAGTGAACATCAAGCGATTGTAAGGGACCGGCATATTAATCTGGCAATTTTGTAGTAATTGTTATGTTTGAACCACTGTCACTGGAAAGGCGGGAATATTGTACATCGACAGGTCTATTCTTGCCATTTCAGTAGCCAGTATGTCGTGGTCAAGTGAACATCAAGCGATTGTAATTGGAGCTTATTTTAAAAATAATCACTCAGTTATTCTAACACAGCGTTTATGTAGCAGACATTTCAATAATTTAAATCGACACGCGCCTGTTCCTAGTAGGAATACGATCTTGTTTTGGGTAAAGAATTTCAGGAACACGTTGTCCGCTTTAAAAACGAAATCAACAGGACGAAAACAGACAGTGAGCGCCTGAAAAACGCCTGAGTAGCTGTTACACGGTCTCCACGACGTTCAGCAGTGAAACATGCTGTTGCGCTAGCCATTTTTGATCGAAGTGTACGACGAATTCTTCATTCCGACCTAAAATTCCATCCGTATAAGACAATGTTAGTGCAGCAACTTAATGCAAATTATTGGACGCATTGCAAAGCCGCTTGCAAGATCATTCTCGAAAATTTCTACCAGGATGCCGTTATTCTTTCAAGTGACGAGAAACATTTTCATTCTTCGGGATTTGTGAATAAACAGAATTACCGCAGCCAATAATCCACAGAACTAGAGGAAGTCATTCAACGAGAAATTGAAGCAATTCCACAATAAATTGATGATTGAGCGAGCAATGGCAAATTCAAGAATTAGGTTAAGTGAGTGTGTGAAAAGTAACGGAAATCATTTGGATGACATAGTCTACCAATAAAAAACTTTGTGAGATATCTATGTAATTCACTATAAATTGCAAAATTTGATATATTATATGATTTAATTGTACAAAACACACTTTAGTTACTATCCCTCAAAAATCGTCAGGTTTTTATGCCGGGCCCTGCATAAAAATTTACTAGATTCTCAACTTTCATCTGCCAGAAAAAATACTTCATTACCAGTGTCACAGTTATCTCTAGAATAGATGGTTGAGTCAGGAGAAAAAGTTTGAAATTGCAGTGGCTTATTGGGACCGAGCTTTCTTTCGTGACTCAACCATAGGGGAGTTCCTCGGATCATCCAGTTCTTAAATTTTCTAGTGTATACAATTAGATGAACATAACCTGAAGGGTTCTTTTTATTTATGTTTTTAAAGTAAACGGAAAGGTTACAGAGGTTATGTTTTGACTTTTAAATGGCAATTTGTTAATATTATTCGAAATGATTTTGATAATTCTATATAAACACTAATAACGAAAAGTTGAAATGCTTGCTTATTTGAAACACCAGACAATATGAATAACATCCATTCATAGAGACGTTCACACATAGCCAGATAGCTTATATGGGCATCATCCGCAAAAAAAATATCCTATAGTGAGATTCATCATCTGATTGAAATTGGTTTGCTATCCTTGTCTATAATTAGACAAAGCAGATAGTTCTATCCTTTTTTAACTCTGTACCGTTGCCAAATTGTTTTTGGATTATGTAGAAGTTTACCAGAAAAAATACTTCATTACGGTACCAGTGTCACTAGAATAGATGGCTGAGTTAGGAGAAAAAGTTTGAAAATATAATTTACCAAAAAACAAATGAACATGCTTGAAAATGATTTTCATTGAAATCTAGATAATTGGCAGATCGCCAGGAAATGGTCAATAAGGACCTATCAAGAAATGATCATTAAGAAGGATCAATAATATTTATCTTACATAATGTTGAAACAAAACATTACTCACTGTCTTCTGCTCCAAAATCAGAGTAATCACCATCACTGAATCGATCCAAAGTATCATCATCATCTATTTCATCCACTTCAATCATATCTATGCATTCTTCAACAACGTTTGTGGCAATTTCATTGCAAGCAGTATTTTTACCACTTTTTGAGATGATAGGCTATTCAACTCTGAAGCGTTGCTTGTTACCTTGTCCAGGTCAGTTAGAGTCGGTTTTGAAAGCTTATTTTCATCTAGAAAAAGAGATAATGAGAATGAAAAATGAGCGGAGGTATTAAAAAGAGGAAGAAAGTTAATCGATAATACAAATATTCTGAATACTAATTGAATAATTTACTTAATATTAAAATTAACAGTATTAGCACTAAAAATAAAACAATTATTATAAGAAAATACAATAAAAATTATAGAATGTCAAGGAATTGTTTATTAATAATTAATATTATTATTAATAATTGAAATAGACTCCAATTATTGAAGTTTGAATGCTGATGGAAAAGCTTTATAATCAACAAAAAATGAATATTAGCATCTTTACTTATGGGAAAAATAAATAATAGTAATGAAGAGGTGTAAGGTGAACAATCCCATAAGATTGAAATATAGAAGGCAAGTATTAACATAGAGATAGCATAATTATACTTATTTGCTTTAAATAACTTAATTATCTAAAAGTTGTAAATTGAATATGATGCATACTGTCACCTGGTCATATGGGACATATATATGAATCATATATTTATCTCATATTGATCAGGATTTTAGAGTTTTAATTTAGAAAAGTTTAATGAACAATGTTTTTGTCTTTGAACAGTTTTTGTCATCGACAGAAAGATTGTTTATTTCATTTGTTATCAAAATTATTGTAGCTTCTCTTTTGTTTTTGATAACAAACGTGCTCGCTTGTGCGACTGATATAAATATGTATTTGAAATGGCTTCATGTTTGGCATTGACTGAGTTATATATTAATACCCAGAATTTTACTTGTGTGGTGTGTGAGCTCGTTCGTTAGGACTGTGAGTAAAAGTCCGGCTGTTCTGGTGAAGGGGATAGATTTTGTTCTTGTTTTATAATACAGTTTTCCTGTCACAGTTCGGGCAGTTTAAAGAGAATTGTATTATTGAATAGGAGGGGATCTGAACCCACTTCATTGGATCAGTTTTTTATTTTTCATTAATAATTAACGTCGCGTTCAACCAGTGGATGCCAAATTAGGGGCCATTATCATAAAGGTAGGTGACTACTGAGTCATTGTTTTAAATTTTCCATAACCACAACAAATTTAATCTTCACTAGCAGCCAAGCGAGTAGCCCTTGAAATATTCATCTATTTATTGTTATTTCATAATTTCTAATTATAATTCTAATTTTTGTACTAATAATTTATTGTTTTGTTTTAATTATCAAACCAGTACGATCATTTCTTGTTTTTCATTTTCCCACCCTTACATATATGCAACCACAAAAATTGAATCTTCAATGAGGTAACCGGAAAAGTCCAAATTTTAAAAGCTGGATTAAAAACCCTTGAGCCTCCACCAAATATGTAAGCAAGATCTGCCTTCACCGAGTATGTAAGGGTGGGAAAATGAAAAACAAGAAATGATCGTACTGGTTTGATAATTAAAACAAAACAATAAATTATTAGTACAAAAATTAGAATTATAATTAGAAATTATGAAATAACAATAAATAGATGAATATTTCAAGGGCTACTCGCTTGGCTGCTAGTGAAGATTAAATTTGTTGTGGTTATGGAAAATTTAAAACAATGACTCAGTAGTCACCTACCTTTATGATAATGGCCCCTAATTTGGCATCCACTGGTTGAACGCGACGTTAATTATTAATGAAAAATAAAAAACTGATCCAATGAAGTGGGTTCAGATCCCCTCCTATTCAATAATACAATTCTCTTTAAACTGCCCGAACTGTGACAGGAAAACTGTATTATAAAACAAGAACAAAATCTATCCCCTTCACCAGAACAGCCGGACTTTTACTCACAGTCCTAACGAACGAGCTCACACACCACACAAGTAAAATTCTGGGTATTAATATATAACTCAGTCAATGCCAAACATGAAGCCATTTCAAATACATATTTATATCAGTCGCACAAGCGAGCACGTTTGTTATCAAAAACAAAAGAGAAGCTACAATAATTTTGATAACAAATGAAATAAACAATCTTTCTGTCGATGACAAAAACTGTTCAAAGACAAAAACATTGTTCATTAAACTTTTCTAAATTAAAACTCTAAAATCCTGATCAATATGAGATAAATATATGATTCATATATATGTCCCATATGACCAGGTGACAATACTTGATAGCATACCGTTGATAGATTTTTAAAAATATTTAATCTTGATAATCCAAATAACTACCTTATAAATTTTGAATTCAATTTGAATTAATTCTTTCAACTTACCGTTATTTCTTACACAATTCACAATTTGCTGACATGTATTAATATTTTCTAAATTTGCAAGTTCTGTAGTTTGAGATATCAGTCGATTAGCATCAATGTAATCCTGCAAAAATACAAATTAACTATGTTGTACATTCAATATTTTTTTTCTCAAACATACAATTTAAGTTCAATCGACTAGCAAACTGAAATGAAATTAAATTACATCCTACACATGTCTTGTATTTTAAGGAATCTAAGGAAATTTATAATAGATAGACAAATGGTGAAGACAAGTAAAACTAAATAACATTGGACAATTTGATTAGATTAAGGCATCAAATGGGCTGAAGAAACCCTTCATGAGAAGTGAGACTACATTTCTCAAGCAAAAATTAGTTAGGTATTTTAAATATATTATTAGAAACAAATTGTATGACTGCAACAGAGTTATTATCAAAGTGTTTCATAATCAAGAAGAATATAGAACTATTTGTTTCTGTGACTCTATAAAGTTTGAGGTATATCTCTTAAGACAACATATAATTCACCTGATTGAAATTATAAAAGAAGAAGTAGTAGCCTAACTTTAGAAGTAATTCATATGCAATAATAAATAATTTTAGATGACATACCGATGCAGAGTTTGAATCATTTCTGTAGTCTTCTGTTGATAGCTTTGAAATAACAACCTCGTTTGATTCTTTTGAACTGAACAAGGATATCAAATACTGTTGAGCTTTGGAACAACATTCGTGAAATTTAGACGTTTCGTCTAACTTATCACAACACTGATTGCAGACTTCTTTTGGTAGGGCGTCATCAGGAGACAACTGCAAAAGAAAAATGCAGAGAAAATCAATAATCATCTGTGAAATTATAAAGTTACGATACCTTTTGAATGCAATGGTATTGCATTCTTGTGACAAATTTGAACATCTAAAAAATAAACAATTTTTCTCTGTAATATGTAAGTCATGGAAAGAGAACGTCTAATTTTTAATAGAATAATGGAGCAATTTAAAGATACTATCATCAAGAATAAATAAAATCTGAATAACTAGATACCATAGGTAGAGCTAAGGTAACCTGTAGAGCTTGCAGTGTCATATCATAACAAAGAAATAAAACCAAAAAGAGATGTACTTCAATTGAATACTAGGTTATATATAAAAAGATAATCCGAAGTATGAATTGAGAAACAATAATAAGCTATTTACCAAAATTTGTAGACATTGTGAGATTCTTTTGACTAAATCCAGGTTTCTTCCTTCTTTTTCGAAAGCTCTTATAAAATTGATACTTTGCCGTGCACATAGTCGACAAATAGCTGTTTCCGACATTTTTACATTTCAATTTCCATTCAAACTAGTTTCATTGTTAATAATATTAGCTAGAGTTTATTCTAGTTTTTGACATCAGACGCTTGCAAAACAAAACAAAACAGAATCTAAATTTGTTGGTTATGTTATTTGTAGCTCAGTGCCGGCAACATTGCAACTCAACAAATTTTGAAATTAAAAATTACATGAATAAAATAATTACAATAGAACAAATTCACCTGCCAAATCAGTCATATAATTCTATTCTGGGATCAATTGATCAAATTCAACCAGAATAATAATATTATACAGAATATAACACACTTTGAATATTACACATTATTCCCAGTAGATGGTACACTATTTCCCAGCTAGGTGTCGTGAGTAGTCCAAAAGTGGAAATATTAGTTACATTTTCAGTCGCAAGATATCACCACATATCACTACTTGGCTCGGCGGTCGTCCAAGCACTACCAAGGCAGTGACCAAGGCACAGTATACATACAGTACGGAAACTTGGCTTTACCCTGACGCCAAAATCCGCCATCTTGTTAGAAAGCGCCGCATTGTAATAGTATTGATGGTAGGTTCGGATCACTTCAATGATCCGGATCAATTGATCTTGTTCACTGCCACGAGCCAATCAGAAGACCAAGATTGGAACTTCCCAAGGTCACGTGACGTGTTTAGTATTGGGGTGATGTAAAAAGCATTGGTTAGATAGGCGATTGATTACAAGTTTCCATTCTGTATATTCTGTGACCAAGGTCTATAAAAACCTGGTGGTCGCTTTCCAATGAAAGCGAAAGGCCTTAATTTCCTTCTTGGCTACCCTTGGCGCTTTTTTGTTTCAAACATATTATAAATCTCGAAAACCATGCTTCTTAATTAAGGACATAACTATTGCACACATTATTATTGAACCTTGCAGAACTCCCTATAACATTCATTTGATAACTTCTACCTCATCTTCAATCGTTTTTGCTGTCTGACATTATTGAAAAAAAAAAACGTTTGCTTCCGATTTTTAGATATTTTGAACTCATAACTGTTTCAAGTTTGATGAAAAATACTCATGCTGATAATGAGCTTATAGAGCAATAAATTCGTTCAATTCTATGTGTAACTCCACTATTTCACGCATTTCCCCACGACTGTTGTAACAGTTTTAGTGTTGAATGTAAAATCTTCAGTTATGCAACAACAGTTCATTAAACAAAGGAATTTGAAGAGAGTGCCTGAAACCCTTTTTTACTTTACAGCTTTCATAGAACAAGTTAGGAGGTAAACATATCAAACGTCCTTTCTCCAATCATAGAAACTGAGGTGCTTAACCGCTAAGTTGACACTTGTTGCAAAATTGAAGGTTTATCATTCCAAATTAAATGAGCTATAACAATATTGAATGATTAGATAGGAAACATGAAATGGTGAAATGATACATATATGAACGATTTTGATTGATCAAATATAAATAAATGTAGGGATCATCTTAATCAAAATGGCACTAAACACACTTCTCTGGATTATTCATGTCCCGTAGACTAGATTATCAATTTGTAATTTGTGCTGTAATACAAATTACCATTTCATCTTATTAATAAGTCACTGATAATGACTCTAACTTTAATAATATATTGCCTTGATAAGGGATTCCATTCTTAATTATTCTTTATTGATTCATACAATAAGTACATCATCAAAAATGACAGGGAGAGAAAAAATAAGGTAACCTTCTGCTATTCCTCTCCCAAATTTAGATAAGGTTACACATAGTCCGAAATACTTCTTCTAAGCTACCTACCTCATATCTGTCAGGTAACTTCACACGTTTTGTGTTATGATTTTTCTTCCTCTCTCTTCATTCTTATTATGTCCATTTAGTCCATCTATTAAAATCATTCATAACTGAATATTATCAGAATTACAACTACCGTAATCATAATTCCAACACATGATTTGTTCAAAGAAGCAGCAGTACCCGTGAATAACCTACTCCTACTTTCAAAGAATCCTTCCAAAACACCAAAAGTATCTTGACAAAGTTTTCTGTACGATGTAGGGAATGAACAAAACAGCATGCAAAGGCAATAAATAGTCAAGTCAGAAACTTTACAATAGGGAAGAAAAGGTGCATTCATTTCCATTGTTTGTAAAAAATTAATGAAAAACGCGAGTGAGTTCTAAAAGTTTTCTATAGCTGTTTAGCTTTCTATAGTTATTTCTATACGATCCTGTTCCATGATAAATGATGATTGGTGTGTTTTTGAGCGGTGTAGAAAATTTGAACAATTCAAAAAAAAGAGTTGAAAGAGAATTTGTGAGGTGAAGAAGAAGAAGAAGAAGAAGAAGAAGAAGAAAAGAAGAAGAATAAAAGAGTGGCCGGCTGTAACTTGGTGGATTTTTGAGGGTAGAATCAGGTAAATTCTTGTTTTTGTTGTGAACTCTTTTTCAATAGAAGGGCAGCTGCATAAAAAGTAGGTGGACACCATAGAAGAAGGGTTCACACACTCACAAACTTGCTAACAAAAAAGCTGAATATTTTTCTCGAAAGGATGTGAATACGATATTTTTTCAAGAGTTTGAAAAGGGTTTATGGCATTGAGATGGACGGGTGTGTGTTCCCGAAAATATAGAATGGAGAGAAAAACAAATTGAGAATTTTTGGACTGCATCGGTGGCTTGTACCGATACAAACTGGGAAAAACTTTACTAATATCCCGTTTATTGACCGAGCGAAGTGAGGTCTAAGATTCAAGTCGAAGGTTTGACATTTCTCTTAATGTTTAAATGTTTATATGTTGCGCATTTACGGCGAAACGCGGTAATAGATTTTCATGAAATTTGACCGGTATGTTCTTTTTAAATTGCGCGTCGACGTATATAGAAGGTTTTTGGAAATTTTGCATTTCAAGGATAATATAAAAGGAAAAAGGAGCCTCCTTCATACGTCAATATCAGTCTATATAATTATTCATCATAAATCAGCTGTCGAGTTGACTATAAACTGCATGCCATGACGCATGCAATTCAATATCTCAATGTAACTTGGTAAAAAATTAGCAGCTGTGTAGACTATAAATTGCATGCCTCATTGAATGCAATTTTTATGCACTATTGAATAGAATGCAAATAACTTATAACAGTTCGTCTGGGCGCCTAGATGTCTTCTGGTTTTCTCGTGCTAAATTCCGGAAAGCGTTATATGATAATTAAATCTTGTGTAAGCATGATCTGATCAAATAAATAGTTAGTGTATCAGTGTGGATGTGCTTATGGTTTGGGACGTCGTTATAACTGCGCGACGTCTACTGTTCACAGAACTACTAGTAAATAATATAAATAATTATTTTTATAGTCTAAAAATAGTATTCAGTTTCTCTATGCTTGTACTGAACGGTCATCTCAGTGAATATGAAAATACACATCTAAAGTTTCAAAGTACTGAATTCTTTCATGGTAGCTGATTCTTATGACCAATAAATTGTAGTTATTACATGATGACTTATTCTAATTCATGATCAGTTATAGTTATTGCATTAAGTCATTCAATCATGAACAAGTAATCCTATTATATTAAGCGAACAATTCCAGTATATCTGGTTATATTTTTATATTTTGTTATTTATGTCCAACGGATCTCGAAAACGGTTCTAACGATTTTCACGAAATTTGGAACATAGTAGGTCTATGATATAAAAATACGATTGCACTAGGTCTCACTCATCCTTGGGAAAACTCGCTGAACGACATTAAAAGGATAATTCATCCTTGGCTAAAACAGCTGAGACTTTCGTCGTCTGTGGATAGTAAAAAGTGAGTGAGCAAGTGAGTCTGTGGAAAATCAAAATATCGCATCCCCGAAATTCATAAGCTGACGTATAGCCAGCTGTAAAATATAAACACGATCATTTTAGAGAATTGTGTTCTGTTTATCAATGAATAAAAATAACGAGCAAAGCTCAGTGCCCCAATATTATGGTATGGTAGATACAAAACTGGGCTTCTTGGCTTCTTAAAGTTTTATTTAAATCTATTCCTTTTTTGAAAATACAGTAATAACAATCTGGTTTGTGCTGTTATTACATTCAATTACCCCCTACACACAGGAGGAGTGGCCGTAGTCGAGTGGATTAGATGCTGGCTTTGTAATCCAAAGGCCCGGGTTCGAATCCCAGCCCGGGCAAGATATTTTTCCAAAATATGTTGTATATTGTATGAGGACCTCCTAAATACCCAAATAGTATTTAGGAGGTCCTGATTTTATTTCATATTCGTGTATTATGTTTTTTTGTAAAATAAATTGAATTATTCAGTCATAAACAAGTAATATTCAATAGTAGTTACAAAACTGGACTTATGGGCTTCTTCTTGGAGTTTAATTTGATACATCATTCCTATTTTGAAGATACTAATAATTGTTCAGAATAATAGCAATAAAGGAATCTAGTTTGTTCTGTTCTGTTATCATTATTACCAAATAATCAGTTCGCACTGTTCCACTAACGAATCGAAAAGATTTGATTTTGAAAATCAACAACACCTTTGCTACATCATCATTATCGTCATCATCATCATCGAAAGTATTCTAAATCACAATTATGATTCACCATACTATTCTCACTATTACCCTCTCTTTTCATCCTAATACTTACTTATTTTTCTTTTTCTCTCCCCTGCGTTCCTGATCCAAATAAATGACCAGTGTCCATTCTACGATGATGTCATTCAAAATGGCGACGGCTTCAATTATTTTTACTTTCACTCCCTCTCACTCTTCTTCATTCCTTCCCCCTCCTTCTCTTGCCACCCTCATTCGTTCCTTTATTACTACTTCTTCGACAGGATCGATCGAATGGTAGGGTTTTAATGTAACAAGCTATCGCTGCTACCCTTACGCCTACACCCCCGTAGCTCGAGGAAAAGTGAGGGGCTGATCCCTGTTTTGTCCACTGCTTTCTGTTTTTTTCACGGAGAAAGAGAGAGAGTGTGTGGATGTGTGTGTGTGTGTGTGAGAGAGAGAACACAATAAGTGATACAAAAAAAATTAATAAAGATTTGCCATGTTTTTGTGAGAAATAGTACAATACATGGATATGAAGGAATTGATTGAAGAAGAAGTACAGACAATTGATTGAAGATACAAAAGAGAAGGAGAGGGAGAGAGTGGGAGAAAGAGAGAAAGATTGATTGATTGAGTACTTTATTTATGTAGATTACAATATATTATACTGGCTTATACACTCATATACAATAGCTTACAATACAGAAAAATTATAGATGAATTTACATAATATAGACTGAGAAAATAATTATTGAACTGTATATGATATGAAAAAGCAATTTGTAATATAATAACTATAGATTTTATATTGTTATGCACCTACATGAGTGGCGGAGCTTTGGACATATCAATGTCCATCCTTCGGAAAGAATATTAAAAGTATCCCTCCCACTAACTGTCTACCAAACGAATAAGAGAGAAATAGGGAAATAATTAGTTTGTGAAAAAAGAGAGATTATATATTTTTGTGAGAAATAGAGCGTAAGTGCATGTGAAATATGAGTATAAATTACTGATATTAGATATGTAATAAATATGAAAAAATATATAATTCTAATGTAATACTGTAAGAAATTAATTAAAAATCTGTTAATAAAGCTATTATAACAGGAACAGCTTATTAGCAATCAACTTATTACAACAAAATTAAAGAAAGGAAGATTGCTTCAATTTTATTTGTCAATACAGTATTTCTGAATAACCTTTCACCACCTTGCTTTATAACAGGAAAATAACTAGAAAAGATGTCAACACCTTTTGAAGAATTCGAGTTATTATTAAAACGCATATTTTTGTAGGACATTGCTCCATAACTCCACTAATAGTTTATAGTTCAATGTCGAATTGGCATTGGATTTCTCTACACCCATCAATCATTAATCTCTCTCACTTTTTCTTTCTTTCTTCATCTTCTTCTTCGTCTCCTTTTCTTCTTCTTTACCTCCTCCTTCTTATTTATATTCCTTCATCTTCATTCTACTTCTATCATCCTACCCACCTACCTGTTCTTATTTCTCGTATATTTATCGAGAGTCCTTCTCCAAGTTAAATTTTTTTCCATCTTAGATTCCTCATCTTCAATCCTCCTACCTCTACCCTTCTTCTTTATATCCTTCTTCTCTCACTACTCCTTCTCGCTTTTCTCTTTTGCCTATTGATCCTCATTCTCTCGAGTTTTTTCATCCAGGCAAAACTATTCCTCCTTTTTATAATTTCTATTTATATCCTTATTCAACTGACTCTCGTTTCTGTTCACAATCTTTTACTTGATTTTGGTCACTTCTTCTTCTTCTTCTTCTTCTTCTTCTTCTTCTTCTTTCTCTTCTTCATCCTCCGTTATCATGATTATTGCTTCTATTTTCCATCTTCTACCTTCAAAAATTCTGTAATTAACCTTGCACCTCTATTCTTCTTTACCGTCTTTCTTATCATTACCTTCTTCTTCATGCTATTTTTGCAATGTAATAATTATTGTCTCTCTGTCTTGTTCGTTTTCTTTTTGCTTCCCTACTTATCCTACAGAGGTTTTCTAATCTTCCTCATTCTTTTTTTTGTTCCCTCTTCCTCTTCCTATCCCTCCACTTCGACTTCTCCTCTTATACTTCCTCCATTTTCTAATTTTCCTGTCTCATTGCTCTTCTACTCCATATTTCCTCCTCTATCCATCTTTTCTTTCATCTCACATTTTCCACTCTTCCTTCTCCCTCTTACATAATTTCTACAGACACCCAACTTTCCTCCTCAACGTTCCATCTCATTCTCTCCTCTTCTAACGTCCCTTCTCCAACTTGCCTCTCATTGCCTCCTTCTTCTCTTCTTCTTTGTCATCTAATATCCTTCTTCTTCCACCTCCTTTCTTCTCACTCATTTGAGCAACGACCTGTAACAACATAATAATAATAATAATAATAATAATATCGTGTGACCTGGCTGGCTCAGGTCTGGTGTCAGAGTTTTCAGGTCGCAACTGATCAATTTCAGGGCCTCTGACATGACCTAACGACTATATGAGATGACCATAGAAATACTATAAGTTAGTATTGTTCCTACAACGTGCATTAAAATCTAACAAGAGAGAAAAAAAATAAGATGTAAAGTAATTCTATTCTCTCCTCTCCCAACTTTTCTTCATCAATAATTGATGAAGGGGGAAATTATTTCCCCCTTATTGCCTTCTTCTTCTACTTCTTCTCTGTTCTTTGTTCTCTAATATCCTTTTCCCTCCACCTCCTTTCTCACAACTAAGCAACGGATTACAACCATAGTAATATGACAGTTTTGTATTATATGCTTGCAACATGCATCAAAACATCACAAGGTTAGTCGGGAAGCCGCGTCAATTCTAAATTTGTTTCTTCAAGAACAATCAAATAATTGCCTGCGGCGTTTCGACTGTCTAACAAACATTTCCGTTTTACCTGCTATTTTTCTATCAAACCTTACGAAATATATTTTTCCAATCGTTACAGGAAAGTTTTAAAGATTTTAGGCGCGATGCGGTTCTGCGAAAAACGCGATTTTCGTAAACAAAATAACCAGTTCAACAACTTCTGAAACATGTTTGTGTTTATTTCAAATGTTGAGCCTGTTAAGCCTATTAAAACTGCGATTTAAAAATGATCGGATTGAGCCATCTATGGAGATATTTGACCGAGCGAAGTGAGGTCTAAGATTCAAGTCGACGTTTTTGCATTTCTCTTTATGTTCATATGTTTTTATGTTCTGCATTCACGGTGAAACACGACAATAGATTTTTATGAAATTTAATAGGTATGTTCCTCTTTAAATTGCGCGTCGACGTATATACAAGTTTTTTTGAAATTATGCATTTTAAGGATAATACAAAAGGAAAAGGAGTCTCTTTCGAACGCCAATATTACCTTAAAAATCAGACTATAGAATTATTCATCATAAATCAGCGGTCGAGTGAATTATTAATTGCATGCAATTACGCATGCAATTAATATCCCAAAGTAATTATTTGGTAAAAAATCAGCTGTCAAAGTAGCTTATTATTTTCTCCTGACTTTTCTCTGCTTTCAACTCGGTAGGCTTTTGACAGTAGCATAGTTGTTTACAACAAATTATTAGCATTCTAATGATAATAATAAATTATAATATTAATATTAGTAATTATTGTCGATACAACATTTCATACAGGGGCCATTAGTTGTTTACACACCGATATCTCGCCGAAACGTCAGGACAGGACATAATTCACTCTGATGGAGGCTGTAGTTTTTAACTGCGCGAGGTCTATTGTTCACAGAACTACTATTACTTCAGATTGTCAGCATTTGTTCAATGGCAAGCATTGCTGTTGTTATCTATACTATAATAAAGTAAAGAACTGGCTTATTCACGTATGGGGTTGGAGAATTATTTTTGACTCATCATCACGTCTGAACTACTGGACTGATTAACTTGAAATTTTGCATTTATAGTTTCTTCATTTACCGAGGATGGTTATAGGCCTATTATCAATTCTTCAAGATTTAATGAAGTCAAGTTTTCAGTTTGTCAAGTTTAAAAATAGACCCTTGCGGAGCACGAGTATTCTACTAGCTATTTATAAGCACAGAGTGACGATTAGCACCGCTTTCTCCCATGTATGATATAAACATTGCTCACAGTTTAAGGTGCGTACAGATATACGCACCGCGAACATGAGCAATTCACTTTTAATCAGCTGACTATATCTGTATTTTTACAGAAACGATAAGATATAAAAAGCCTGGCATCAGCTGATTAAAAGTGAATTGCCCACTACAAACACTCATTACATTTCGCACATCATTTTCCGAAACATTCCGGCTTTCTTAAGAAGGGTAGAGGATTATTCCCTTTTTATTTATAAAAAACTTATTACTGGTTGGTTGAAGGAGATTGGCAGGGAGGGTATTGAAGAACTAATTCATTCTATTTATCAATAACTAATTAACTGATGCCCCACAGCTCCGTTTCATAAAAAAGAAAAATTACTCATATAGTAATGATAATAATAAAAATAATAATAATAAAAATAAAACAAAATATTAAATTTGTTAATAACAATGAAAAAATAAATAAAAATGAAAAGCGAGCATCTGCGATCTGTAAGGAAGCTGTATTGCAAACGATGTTTATAGTAATACAGTATTACGGTAATTTTATGGTTTTTGCTGATGAATGCGAGAGTCAATCAGTCAGTCGTGATCAGTTTTTATAATTTATATAAATAGATTTTACGCTTACCCTAGTATATGCTGTGTTGTTTATTGTAGTGCAACAATATATGGTTTCTTTGTTCCACTGATATGTGTTGTACTGTAGTTTTATATTGTTCTAGTTTCTAATACTTTTGTAATATTCTTCTCTCTTAAAGTATAGTATTCTCTCTTATAGTATATTCTCTAAAGTATATTCTCTCTTAAAGTATATTCTCTAGTATATTCTCTAGTATAAGTATATTCTCTCTATAAGTATAAAATGCTTATTTAAAGTAACAATATAGGCTATTAGGCCTATATTTAAATAGTATTGGCTATTTTAACGGACTCCACGTACCACACACAGGCTCTGGCCTAAGTGGTTGTGATGCATAATATTTTTAGAATTTGTTCTGCCTAAAGTATACACTGTTTGTAAAATTATGTTATGTTATTGAGTTATAAGTTTTTTCTTGTATTTTTGTTATATGCAAAATAAAAGCCAATTTGATTTGATTTGATTTGATTTGATTTGCTCATGTTCGCGGCGCGTAAATCTGTACGCACCTATAAAAAGAATCTCTCTTCATCAAATCAGCTATAGTGAAATCCACGTTATAATGGCAGTGGAGAAAGATAGGAGAAAAACGTTGCCGATCCTCTGTCTTGACAATGCCTTTTATAGACGGTAGCTGATACAGGTTTATTGATATAATATTAACAGTTCATTCTCGTTCAAAATAATCAATTATATTTTATTAAGCAAGAATGATATTTTTCAATAATTTCCTAATGAATTTTAATAATGAAGATGAAATATGTTGTCAATCAATTATTAATTCTACATTGTTAAAAGACGATTTTGCAACAGAGGAAAGCGAGAAAGAGATATCGCTATCCGCTTTGTTGAATGAAAGACAAGGATAGCAATACCATTGCTAATCGAACGTGAACCTCACTATAATAGATCCTTGACCCCCAACGAATGAGTGGCTAGAAAGAAAGAGAATACCATCAGTTCTTATGGGACAGTTCACACTCCAGCGGACTACTAATGTATGAATTCTCCCATAAGAAACAACGGTATTCTCTTTTTCCCACACACGTTAGCAGACTGCAAATGTGTGAAAACTCACACACAAATGAACGGTATTCTCTTTCTACCCAACAGAACAGATATTCATAGTAAGATTAACTCTAAATTGTCAGCAATACTGTGTAAAATCAATACTTGTCAATCAAGATTCAACCAATGCCACAGAAAACAAGATTAAAAAAACACAGTTTCTAGAGATGTGTTGGTTTCAACACGATACTGCAGTCCGGTCTAAAAGTCTAATAAATGTGGATTTGACAAAAATAAAGCTGTGTTTTTTTAATAACTATGGAAAAATCCCACAATATCAATTCTCATTTAACAAATTTTATACAAGATTGTTTTATCCTATGTCAATGCTTATAGATTGAAGAGAATCTCAGAATCAAACGCAGGATAGCAGAAATTCTTTTTTCCTACAGTTACGTTGAAAAGTGGCCATTGCTGCACTGATTACAGAACGCAAAGAATCACTTTTCCGCTCTAGTGCGGCAAAAATTTTTCTGCACTCCAGATTTGCAACATGGCAACGCAAAATACTTAGTAGGTTATATGGAGCAACAGTGCAGCAAAATCAAAATGAAGTTGGTAACAGTGACTGCTGTGGCTGCTATAGTGAGCAGAGGTGCAACCAAGCACAACGCGCTAATTATTATCCATTATATATTATAACCAAGGACAACGAGGACTTTAGGATTTTAGGATTGAGGTTTTTATCAATAATAAAATTACACAGAAAAACATTTGATGGATTTCAGGCAATTTTACCCATAATTACCCACTTTTCATATTCAATGGTAACTAGGAAAAACTTAATGTGAAATACGTGCGCAAAGTTCCTCTGCTGCACTCAAGAAACCATTCCGCCCTCGCCTACGGCTCGGGCGTAAACGTTTCTTTCGGTGCAGCAAACTGTCA
Organism: Nilaparvata lugens; assembly: GCF_014356525.2. Taxonomy (NCBI): domain Eukaryota; kingdom Metazoa; phylum Arthropoda; class Insecta; order Hemiptera; family Delphacidae; genus Nilaparvata; species Nilaparvata lugens. Next base: position 16,230,083 of record NC_052516.1, read on the forward strand.
CTTTGCGCACTAGTTGCACAAATAACTATTCTTTCATTCTAATATGAAGGTTATATTGTGCTAGATGTACTGTCTTCTAGTACTTATAACCATTCTACTGAGTCACTCACTGTCAGTGTTGTAGAACCGTTCCATGATAAATAATAAAGTCAGCTTGAAAATGTGACCTTGTGGTCACGAAACCATGTCCTGTCCCAAAAAATAAAACTGTAGAATTTGACAATATATCTCATTACCAATCTAGTATTGAGAAATCAAAAAACTAGTTCTATTTGTTACACCATTATCAATCTCTACGTTTTCGGCTAGTCTTTAATAGCAAGTTGCTTAGAATGAAAGTTATTCAAGTCAAAAATGTACAATTCTAGCTTCTTTACTGAAATGGGTTCTTTTTTGGCTCCTCTATCCAGTGTGACAGTGATCTAAGACAATTAATACAATGAAACTATTGGTAATTCAATACAATGAAACTGTGTCAAGATTATCACCTGGATTTTCTAATAGCTTCTTGTTCTGATAAAACGCCAGCTGATAAAGCTTGTTATAGTGACTTAGACCACTTTCATTCCAAGCAGCTCGTATTGATAGCAGTGTTACAAACACAATAAGTGGCGGGAGAAAGGGTGTAAAACTTCAAACTTAACATCATTCCTTTAACAATCTACAAAAAATAACGTGTGATGAAGATCAGAGAATCAGGGAATAATTTAATGTTCAGAAAACAACTAGAAGGGTTAATACAAAAAATTGAGTGTTAAAATCAAGTCTACAACAATTCGAAAACATTAACAAGTGAAAAAACGGAGGAACCAGGAAATAATTCCTAGTGTTCAAAGAAAAGAGTTGATAGAAAAAATTGGGAGTGGAAAGAGAGCGATGATAAAAACAATGATAAAAACACAGTTATACGGATCGTAACGTGACTAATAGAAGATTTTTTAGTTGGAAGGGTTCCGAGTGTATTGAGGAATTAGGAAGATTTTAAAAGGTTGATGATAGAAAAAACAGAGTTTTATAGAGGGGCGTTTTCGGATTCGAATCAACCCCAGTTTTTGCGTCATACTTTTGTATTTCGTCACTTTTTGCCCCATTATTCGGTTTTCAAACAGGTACATGTTTTCGGGGTACAAAAAATTAGAAAAAACATGTAGAAAAAATCAAAAACCCTATTGAAAAGACACGGCTTTTATTTCCGGGGTGGTGAGGTCGTTTACCTTGCATGGTTCAATTTTTTATTACAAAATCAACTCTGGGTTTTGAGGTGCTCTTTTGTTGGGGTCCCAACTATTTTTATTTCCTGTTTTTGTCGGTGGTTGAGACAAGGGTGTTGCCACGAGCTAAAAGAGAGAGGAAGAAGAGAGAGAGAGAGAAATAAGAGAATATTGACTGATTGATCGATATCATATTTCCGACTGATGATGCAGATGCTATTATTGTTACAACTATTATTTTTTCAAATCCAAATTATTTATTCAACAAGACACGCATAGTTATAGTATAAAAACATTATTTGCTAATCGCCCATATTGTCACAAGGGTCTGTATTTGGATTGACGCAACTATTTGTTGTTTTTATTGTTTTATAGTATATATCATTTTATCATAGTTATATCATGCAAGTAGTTAGCAAAATACATGATTTACTGACTTATTTCATACTACAGTAACTATATAACTATATGGTTATTTAGTTATTGTATTTTATACCATCGTTTTGCTAAATGTATGAGTTTAAATTCAAATGCAGATAAAAATAAGTCTTGGCTGTGAAAAGCCAATTTTGACTCTGAGGAGCTATTGGAATCAAAGGAACTAGGTGCAACCTGAGATCCATTCAGATAATTATTATGTGAACATTTTAAAACTAATTTTTGACATCATTGTTTTTTGTGATCTATATCATCGACATATTTAGGTATTTGATCGGAATAGCACTATTATTAGATCATTGATATACGGTATTTTATATGAAGATGATGATTTGATACAGGTCTCATATTTTACTGCATTTATCTATTAATTAGCAGAATAGCTAACAGGCAGAGACAAGTCCAGTCAAGTCCACACTTACACTTTTTTCTTCCGAATTTTGACAAATAGTTCAAATGAAGATCATTATGTTCCCAAATTTTTAAAACAATTTTGACAATTCTTCCATTCACTCATTCTGAATACTTATCTCGATTCATTCATCTATGAATTAGCAGAATAGAGAGACAGAGACAAGTCCAGTTATAAGCTTACATCTTTTCTTCGTAATTTCAACAAATAATCCGAGTAAATATAATATATTCTTTATTTTTGAAGATTTTTAAAGCAATTTTCAACAATGAACATTTGATTTATGCACTCATTTCTGAAGACTTTACTCTATGATAGTCGTATGAGATGGGAAATAAGATTCTTGAATGAGAGGTCACATTTTCAGAAAGAGATAAAGATTTATTATCATGTAACTTGAATTCATTTATTATTCATTCATAGAATATAATAGAATAGAATAGAAAAAACGTTTACTGAATAAATAAGCTACCTTAAGCGAACCTCAAAGTGGCTGCTTGACAAGGTACTATTATACAAAACATGTAAATTCAAATATAATTATACATATATCAGTGAACTTTATTTTTACTTAACAGTTAAATTCACTTATTAGTTTATTACACTGTCAAATTTACTCACAGAATTTACTTATCAGTTAAAATTATCATGATATTAATTAATTAATTGTTGGCTCAGCTATCAAAAATCTAAAGAGTGTTATAATATATAGTCAACCTGAACTTACATACAAAAAATAGAACAGAATGAATTAAAACAATACAATACATTAATAATGAGTTACATTATGTTACATCTAAAGTGTAATTATTCAACCAAATCTTTAAATTCCTTTTCAACAGGCGCATATTAACAAACTCAGCACAATTATCGGGTAAATCATTGAAAGTTCTTGGTACAATGTAGATTAAGGTGTTTCTGGCTAAATTATTCGAAGTAAATGGTACAACATACCTCTCATTCCTTAAATCATATCGATTAACTTTCATAACTAAATATTTTTTGCTGAAGTAATTTTCTAAAATCAAAGTAAACAGAAATATACCTTTTATATTCAAAACCTTGCATCTATTCAAAAGGTTCTCATATGAAATATCTCCCTTAGAATTACTGACCAAACGTAAAATCTTCCTCTGTACCGAAGATATTCTCCTAAGATAAACATTGCTAGCAAATCCCCACCCTTGCAATCCATATCTCATAACAGACTCTCCCAAGGCTATATACATCATTCTCTTCACTTTATTAGGTATTAAATCTTTAATATAATACATTTTGGCCACTAATTGACATATTTGCTAATTGACATACTAGGGATATGGAATATGAATGAATACACTAAGGGCCGATTCCTCCAAAAATAAAATTCTTGTTTAAACCATCAGCTGACTAAATTGAAACAGTTTATAATAAATGCGACCATACATTGATTAAACCAGTGTAATAGTTTTACCAACTTTGAAGAAAGCAACCCTTTTATTCTCATTAAAGTTTAATTCATAAAGAGTTTAAACTTGAAGCTTGAGAAGAAACAGTTCATATTCTCAATAAATGTATGCTCTGTTCGATTATTATCTATATCATAATAAAGGAAAGAACTGGCTTATACACGTACGGGATAGGAATTTCACTGATGATTCATCATCACGTCTGAACTACTGGACTGATTAACTTGACATTTTGCATTTATAGTTTCTTCATTTACGATTTACCGAGGATGGTTATAGGCCTATTATCAATTCTTCTCGATTTCGTAACGTCAAGTTTTCAGTTTTTCTAGTTTTAAAATAGACTCTTGCGGAGCACGGGTTACCTGTTAATCTATAATAATAATAAAGGAAAGAATTGGCTTATACACGTACGGGATAGGAATTTCACGAATGACACATCATCACGTCTGAAGTACTGGACTGATTAACTTGTAATTTTGCATAGAGATTTTTAATTTACCGAGGATGGTTATAGGCCTATTTTAAATTCTTCAAGATTTCAGTACGTCAAGTTTTCAGCTTATCAACAATAAAGTGTGAACAGTAGTTGCGTTTCATGAGTTATAATTTGGGTTATTTTGGAATATTGTTTGTAAGCTTGATATGAGAATTTACATTGTTAATAAGAACTATGTATTATTTAAGACTGTGAGAATGTACAGATAACTCAAACAACACTTGACGACTACAAACTCACAAATAACTGTAAATTACTATCTTGATGAAAGTTGTGATAAATTTTCTAGGAATTCTCGAAATAGATTTCTATGTAGAATGTTAATTTTATCTATATTTGCAATACATCTAATGTCAATGCACTCTTAAATATTCAATTAAATTGATTTAAATAACCATTTACGGATGATTGAATATAATAATAATGATAATTACTGTATTTGAAGTCCTAATACCACATTCAATAATGAAATGTAATGTAAAATGTAATGTGAAAAGTTATTCTCTCAATGTTACATACTATCTTTTTCTTGTTCTCTATCCATCTCTCTCTCTCTTCTCTCTCTCTCTCTCTCTCTCTCTCTCTCTCTCTCTCTCTCTCTCTCTCTCTCTCTCTCTCTCTCTCTCTCTATCAATCAATCTCTTAACATGCATCTAACTCACTCCCTCTCACAATAATTAATCTCTCTCGTTCTTTTCACTTCCAACTCCTTTCTCTCTCTCACTCTCTCTCTCTCTCTCTCTCTCTCTCTCTCTCTGTAAACCTCATAAATAAAGCACTCAATCAATCTATCAAGTTCTCTCTTTCACTTTCTCCCTCTGTTAACATGCACCTCTCTCACAATCAATCTATATCACTCGTTCTTTCTTCTTCCAACTTCTCTCTCTCTATCTTTCAGCAACGGACTAGTTCAAAAATAGTATGCCCACTTCAGAAAAAAAAATAGTTCTCCCCTTTAACTCTCTTTGTGCACTCCTTTCACCCCTCGTTCATCTTCTCTCGACCAATGAGAGACGAGATATTTCCCGGCTTTAATCTCATTCATTTAGTCGTCGATAAAGGGTGAACTTAGTACACACCATTTTGATTTGTTTTGAACTAGTCCTTCCACAAGTTTTGGGCTTAATCCTGATAACTGACATAGAATCGGTCATTTGAGAAACGACGAGACTCAAAATTTCACAATTAATTAAATGAGTAAAACATAGGAACACTTGCGTTGTTATTGAAGTAGTAGTTGTTATTGAATAGTCCTATAAATGGTAAAAGAAGCGTTGTCTCATGTTGTTTTAAAGGTAGTAATCATCCATGAAAAATTAAAATTCCTTTTCACAAAATTTTACAGAGCATCACTCATGTTATTCTTAAAACTTATGCCATTTTCACGAAACTAGCACAGTGTATTGCAAAGTAACACTATCTCTGAAAATCAAAAACTACCCAACTTTCACCATATCATAATGATTCTCCAATGATTTCATAGTTTCAAACAATAAAAACGTAATTCAATTAAAGAAACACCATGAAAGTTTTCACTGTCTTGTCTGTTAAAGGTACGTACAGACTTCTACGGCAGGAACACGCGCATTTCGCTTCTCATTCGCTGATGTTATGCTTTTTATAACTGTATTTGTACAGAAACAACATAATACTTACAATTATAATAAGCTGACGGAAAGCGAAATGTAGGTGTTCGTGGCGCATATGTGTGTACACTCCTTCAGCCAATGTTGATTTACTGCTTTTCTCTTAAGGGTAATGCATTAGGTCCAGGCTTGTGCGTGAGTAATGAGACTAATTTTCAACTCAATTGAAATGCTGTTTTAACCAAATTAGGCTTGTACGCTAGCCATTGTTTTGGTGCGAATTTCGTCAGAATTGACCTTATATTAAGGATAAAGTGGCTGTTATTAGTTTTTTCCAAATATTTTTCACTTTATATGGTATAAGAATAATTTATGACATCAAATTTTATCAAACCCTAAAACTGTAGCAACTTCTCGATGATCCTTGTTGTTTACGAAATGTAAGTCCAACGTTTTTTTACTTTCCTTGCCCTATTACCCTAAGGTAAGTAAGGAAAGTATTGCTTTCCAAAAAAAATTAAGGTACCCTAATTTCAAGTTTTCTATACGTTTCAAGGTCCCAAAAACATGATTTTTGGGTGTTGGTCTGTGTGTGTGTATGTCTTTGAACACGATATCTCCATTCCTAATTAACCGATTGACTTGAAATTTTAAACTTAAGGTCCTTATACCATGAGGATCCGACAATAAGAAATTCAATAAGATTCAATTCAAGATGGTGGGAAAAATGGCGGATAATTACTAAAAAACCATGTTTTTCACGGTTTTCTCGAAAACGGCTCTAACGATTTTCTTCAAATTTATACCATCTTTAGTAATTATCCGCCATTTTTCTCAAGAATATTACGGAGCTCCTGCAATTCCTCCAGAAATGAGACTCATGTCAGTCGATAGGGCTTATGAATATAATTTATGAATAGCTATTCATAAGCCCTATCGACTGACATGAGTCTCATTTCTGGAGGAATTGCAGGAGCTCCGTAATATTCTTGAGAAAAATGGCGGATAATTACTAAAGAACCATGTTTTTCACGTTTTTCTCAAAAATGACTTGACCGATTTTTTTTCAAATTCAAGCAGTTCATAAAAAGAGCACATAGTCGAGATATTTCATCTGTAGAACAGCTGTTTTGACGACTTTTGAAAAAAATCATCGAATTTCACAATAATTTACACAAAAGAAAAAGTACTCTGAAAACAATTATTTATACACATAAACAGTAGTCTGATCGTAGTTTCAAATATGTTGCTGCCAATCGCTATTGTGTTATTCCCCTAAATTATTCTCCTCTAAGAATGGGGCTTACAGTTCAATGAGCAAGGAAAGTTGTGTGAGTGCGCCACACCAGATTTTCCAAATATGTTTTACTTTATAAGGTATAAGAATAATTTATGACATCAAATTGTATCAAACCCGAAAACTGTAGCAACTTCTCGATGTGATTTGTTGTTTACGAAATGTAAGTCCAACGTTTTTTTTAAACTGATTTATATATTTACTTATTCATTTATCACATTGTGTACAAATACTTAACATGAGGAAAGGCACAACAGGTTCATGCCCAAAACTGTACAAATCAAAATTTTTGCCAAAATGATTCGCACCCACACTGCAACCCATTCTGGTTTTTTTCGTCTTATCATACCACCTTACAATAGCAAAAGCAGATGGACCAATATGTTGTTCACTCTTGGTAACTTGAGATTATCGGCACAGGTAGAAGAAAGAGTGAAGGATGGAAAGGAGTGAGATGAATATGTGGGGAATAAAAGAGAGAGAATGATGGATGGAAAGAGAGAAAAAGAGATAGATTGATAGAGGGAAAGAGAGTGAAAGAGTTCTTTATTCATGTGTGTGTGTGTGGTGTGTGTGTGTGTGTGTGTGTGTGTGTGTGTGTGTGTGTGGTGTGTGTGTGTGTGTGTGTGTGTGTGTGTGTGTGTGTGTGTTTGAGAGAGAGAAAGAGACTGAGTGAGTGTGAGTGAGAAAGATGGAGTGAGAGTGTGTGAGAGAGAGAGCCTGACAAGCAACAATGGATTTGCGGATTTTGTCCCAAAAAAGGGGAAAGACGAACCGCTTTATCCTTTCGATTTTTTTCTGGTACATTTTTGGAAACGAGATGGATGAAGTTGAAGAACAAGATGAAGAATAACGTGAGGAAAAGGGATGAAGAGTAGAGATGGAGAGACGGAAAAAGGAGAAAGAAGTAGAGGGAGAATAGGATTTTTGAGAATGTTTCCAAAGAGTAGCGGGCAACTCTTCTCATGGGAACATTCGTCTGACCAACAAAATAATTCGTCCAGGATGTTCCATTGTTTGCATTCAAAAGTGTTGGGAAGGTTTCAAGATTGGGTAACTCTTCAATCTTTCAAGATTTCCTCCAAATCCTTCCTGTGGCTCTTGGTTTTACCTCACAGATGTAAGCTAGTTGACCGAGCGAAGTGAGGTCTAAGATTCAAGTCGACAGTTTGGCATTTCTCTTAATGTTTAAATGTTTATATGTTGCGCATTTATGGCGAAACGCGGTAATAGATTTTCATTAAATTTGACTGGTATGTTCCTTTTTTAATTGTGCGTCGACGTATATACAAGGTTTTTGGAAATTTTGCATTTCAAGGATAATATAAAAGGAAAAGGAGCCTCCTTCATATGCCAATATTAGAGTAAAAATCAGACTATAGAATTATTCATCATAAATCAGCTGACAACTGATTACACAGGTGTGTAGAGAAGCAGTCTATTGCTGTGTTTCCATAAGGTCTATAGTTCTGTTTCAATCAGGTACTTGTGGATGAGAATACTGCGTGAGGTCTACTGTTCACAGAACTACTAGTATGAGCTGATGTAATACAATAATTGTAAATATTAAATCATTTAAATGTTGATGTGAAGTTTCAATGAAACGCTGATTGAAATAGCTTAGCGTCTTCTTTCCGCTCCTTTTTCCCTCTTCTTTTTCCCTCTTCTTCTTCTTCTTCTTCTTCTTCTTCTTCTTCTTCTTCTTCTTCTTACTCTTCTTCTTCTTCTTCTTCTTCTTCTTCTTCTTCTTCTTCTTCCTTCTTCTTCTTCTTCTCCTTCTTCTTCTTCTTTTTTTTCTCTTCTTCTTCTTCTTATTCTTCTTCTTCTTCCTTCTTCTTCTTCTTCTTCTTCTTCTTCTTCTTCTTCTTCTTCTCTTCTTCTCTTCTTCTTCTTCTTCTTCTCTTCTTCTTCTTCTCTTCTTCTCTTCTTCTTCTTCTTCTTCTTCTTCTTCTTCTTTCTTCTTCTTCTTCTTTTCTTCTTCTTCTTCTTCTTCTTCTCTTCTTCTTTTTCTTCATGGATTTCAGTCGGAGTGAAACTGTAGTTTTTATAGTTTCTATTATTTCCATATACGTTTTGTATTAATTTCTATTAAAGTGATCCCAGCTTGATCCGTTCATCTTCTTGTAATCATTTAATGGAGTCTTTTTATTTATTTACTGGTTGATTAAATTACATATCATATAAATATTAATGGGTTAGAACAACAGGCTGTACATCTCCTTGTAGTCATATTTAATGGATTCTATCTATTTATTCCATGGTTAATATGATGACAGTTCAGATCGGATTAGAGCATACAGTAAGTGAATATTCAAGTGGATTATTATTATTTTAGTAGACTGTTTAATTAATCTATGTTAAGAGCAACAGGATATCTGCTATTAATTTGATAATAATCTTGTAACAACCTGGACTTCTCGCTCGGTTATGAAATAATTGTTCACTTCTAGACTATAGTTTCACTCCTATTGAATGTGATTTCAACAGCATAAAATTAAGTCCTTTCATTCATTTAAAACAGATTCATCTCTCAGTTTGTAAAATCTGCAAATTTATTTCTAAATCCAATGATTGAATCGGATCACAATGCCAATGACGTCATGTTACGGTGGTTAATTTTAGACTTGTGATCAAACAATCCAAGATAACTCAGTTCAATTAAATCATTTTTCATTGTTTCACTGTTTTGAGAAGTATTTTAAGTTTTATTGATGAAGAAATGCCTATATATGTACAAGAACTCTTTTATATCAATTTTAATGACTGATTTTATGTTTTATACGCATGATCTGCATATTCTGATCTGAATCTGGAACACCTCTTGTATACTAACCCTAATGAATATACTAATATGTAACTCTCAATTAATATACCAAGGCCCAGTTGTACAAAAACCTGTTAAATTCCAATCATGATTATATTTCACGAAAACCAAGGTTTTTTCTGAGAAGAAGGTTTTTCTGATTGGTTCTCTTGGTAACCGGGATTAAAAGTTAACAGAATTTTGTGCAACTGTGTCTAACTCTTTAAATAAAACACGCAATCACACAACAATTATAAAACAATAATATGAGTTATTATTTAGACCTACTTATCAAAAGAATCATTGACCAAACGTAGTGAGGTCTTTTAACTAGGATTCCCTTTCTTCTGGCTGTATTAATGTAATGTATTTACGGCCAAACGCGTTGATAGAATTCTATGAGATTTGGCAGGAATATTTCTTTTTTAACTGCGCGTCGACGTATACACACAAGGTTTTTTTAAATTTTGCATTTTAAGAATGATATAAAAGGAAAAGGAATTTCCTCCATACTCCGATATCACATATCATCTACTCTTAAGATAGGATTAATCAGACCATAGAATTATTCATAATCAATCAGCTGACAAGTGGATTATTCATTGCATGCATTACACAAATGTCTGGAGAAGACGGTGAACAGGTGACACCAGATACTTGTGGGTGAGAAAACTGCGTGAGGTCTACTATTCACAGAACTACTAGTAACTATAAATCTGCAAAAATCTGTTTTAGAACCATGAACTCATACATACTTAAAGCAAGGGTTATTTATAGAGAATTCGTAATATTTCTAGAACCTCTTTCACCCATCATATTAGTACAAAGATGGATGAGTCATAGATATAACTATTATTTTCGACGGATGTTTGTCATTCTTCATATTTCTTATTATTTCTACCCTCAGACCACCCCTATTGAAAAGATAAAGGTCCTACATTGGACTTTGTCTCTCGTGGGTCTATTTGCCTGTTTACTCGCAATCTACTCAATGTGTTTTGATGTGTGTAGTTATCTTCAGAGAAAATAATTATTTCATCATTAACAATAGTAACAAGTAAATATGACTAAACTAGAGGTATTATGGAAAATTCTGTTTGCGATGATATGGTTTTATTTTTATAATGATCTAATGAATTTTAGTATAAACATGTGCCATAGTACAATCTATTTGAAAGACTTCAATGTGACTCACTGACTAATTTATTGACTTATATCCTGGGTGACATTCAAGTTTAATAAGTATACCGAAGTATACAGAATTCTACTTCATGAAATACTGTATAGAATATAACTTATATTATCAAGTATAGTACAAATATAATATACTGTAGATGGCTCACGGTTTTACTCCTAAATTTTAATTTAAAATAAAATTCACTCAAGACTAGAATGAGCAATATTAATTAGAATTATTAATAGTAATATTAGTAGTGAGTAGTAGACCAGTTATAGTATTAATTACACGATTCCCTTGATTAGTACCACACCTATAATAAATATTAGGCCATCATTTCCACTTAAATAACGCTCTAACGTTAGGAAATCAAATATCCTCAATTAAAGTTTATTGGAAGAGCCTTCTTACCTTCCCAAAAATATTAAACTTGTAAAAAACGATGAAAGACAATGAAATTATTGCAAAATTATAAAATACTAGCCGTCAGGCTCGCTTCGCTCGCCATATCCGTCTAGCAAGGGGGCTCTGCCCCCTGGACCCCCGACTGGATCGTCCAAGAATAAGATCAACGGGCTCGCTTCGCTCGCCTGCATTTTTCATTTGAGCATGCTTCATTCAATCAGAAGTCAAAGTACTTTGATGAAATATTAATGTCACCACATCACAAAATTTTTAAATCTCTGTACCAAATTTGAACATTTTCTGTCTATTACTTGATGAAATAACTGAGAAAACACAAAGAACCGCTAATTTTGGTCGTATCTTTGGCGTTATTTCAAATTCCTTCTAACACAACATTATTACACCCTAGCTGAGCTTCTGTACTAAATTTGAACATTTTCTGTTCATTTGTTCTCGATAAAGCTGAGAAAACGCTAAAAAACGCTGGAATAACGCAGATTTTCTGCGATTTCTGATATCTTTGGAAATTTTTTCAAATCCGTTCTTAGTGCACCTGTATAGGGCCAACTGAACATACCTACAAAATTTGAACGTTTCTGGTCCGGTAGATTTTTAGTTCTGCGAGTGAGTGAGTGACATTTCGCTTTTATAGATAGGTAGATAGGGGTGGCTTCACTGAAAAAAATAAATCACCTCACTTGCCTTATCGATCCTAAAATATAAAAAATACATTGAAACCTACGATCATTTTCTAGAAATACTCATTAATGTCACTCCAATTTATATCCCGGAAAATCAAACTTCTTTACACCCATTGTGGGATCTATTTTTTGAAAGAACTCAGTATTTTTCGTAAGAAACTTAGCTATGCTACCGATATATTAGAAACGGTAGTCTATGTATATAATAGCTTCAGGATTTCTTTTCTCCAAATATATAGTGTCACGTTATTCTTTATATTTAAATAACGATTAGCCTCCTGCTTGGCATCAGTCGGTAAAGCATGAGATTTGATATAATTAGGTCGTGGTTTTCTAATAGTATTCAGTCTTAAAAAATCTTGATAGGCCTAGATATGGGCTTCTCCAATAACTCTTGTAATTCAATAAATAATAAATATATATATAAATGATACTTATACTATAGTGTTGAGGAATAAAAAATAAATTGCACACCATGAAAGTTTCATACATATATTACACAAATAATGCAAAGATCAATCGAGGCAAAAAATATATATAGAGCGATAAAAAAATATAATATAAAAATAGAACAATAATTGAAATCAATAAAAATATCACAGGCTAACTTTATATTCTAGATTTATGGCACGAATCATTACCATGTGCCTTATCTTAAAATCATATGCATTCTGTTGCATGTAGCTGCGATATGCGCTTGCTAATACTTGTCGACTTGAATAATTCAATCAAAAAATATGTGCTCTAAGATCAGCTTGATAAATTAGCCACTAATAATCCAAATATATATATATATTAAAATCTCTAGTACTTAGTAGATTTCTTGTATCGAATATATATTTTTATCTCAGGGTGCAAGATTCGGCACCTGACGGAATAGGTAGAGCCATTCATCTAGTGAATTAGAACTATAATAAATTATCGCAAATTGTATTGCAAAAAATTAAATATTATATGCATATGTTTTAATAGCCTAGATTTCGTACTTCTTTGATTTAATAGAATTTCTAAAATATTGATCTATATTTTGCTTTCAAATAAATACCTTTAATACTAATTTTACTTGCGCAAGTATTACTCTTATTAATTTCTCAATTTATAATAAAACCCTTTCGGCGAGCTAGCTTTGATCATCAGATTAATTCGAAGCACTAGGGCGCCCATCACTAATTCAAATTTAATCACTCACGTGTCGAAAATCTTCTTGTAAGCCGCCGATGTCGATCCAACTCCATGTGGTCCGGAATATGGTAGCCGGAATCGTCTCCTCCAAGGGTTATAAATTTAATTAAAAATGAAAAATGACTTCTGCTTCACAATAGCATTACAAAGTCTTTTAAGAAATTTAATAATTTACTTTAACTTTAACTTTTACAAAATCATTAGTAAGGTACTTCGCTCTAAAATATTTGGGGTCCTCTTATGGTGGCATTTGGCTGGCGAGTGCTGGTTCTTCCTTCTCAAGTTTTACAGATCCTCTTTCCGACTTTCAAATTAGCATAAAATTTAAATATCTTAGTCCTCCGCCATTTAGGTTCAAATAGATCTTACAAAAAATACCAAAATATTGCTTAGATTATATGATTAATAATTTCTTTGCATTCGAGCCATATCGATAACATAGATTACACAAATTTTAACACAAAATCTAGTACATTTATATAAATATATAGAAATATTTTTGAACTGGCCTACAGTTGCCGCCTATTAACTGCCGTTTTACTATTGGTGCATGCAAATTTTATTCGGTATTCATGCGCCTGGTAACTCTTATTTCCTGAGTACATTAAATTATTTTTATTTGGTTTTTTATTTATGCTCTTTGCATGCTAGTTAATATTCTATACATTAATATTAATTCCATGCTACCTAATAATTAGCCACGTGGACGGGTGTTTTTTCATATTGCACACCATCTGATTGCAATAAAGCTCTGCCAAGGGGTTTTGGTCAGATTCTACGTTCCTCGGTTTGATCGATCTCTAGGTCACCGATCCGTGAATACATGTACATAACCTCAATCTTCAAATATTTTATATAATAATCTATTTATGAGCAATAAACTTCCTTCAAATCCTTTTTAGGTTCTTGTACCATTTAGCCAGAATAAGCTGATGCTATCTAATCTTAGTTATTATCTATTTGGCGATATTAGCCAGTTACTTATTTCAGACCTATTACTGTTTCTGTTAGGGCTTTTTGTCTACCCAGATTTAATATGTTACACGCGCCCCTGGGTTTGAATTCAAAATATTTGAGAATCACAATGTTTTTAATGAAAACCCACCCTTCAATACATCGATATACACTATACTTTATTTATAAATTATACTCTCATACTTCTATCACAGTTCGCAGACATATTTGCTGCATCTCCTTTATACCTTTATCAAATACAATAACAAATTCTCCTCCTCAACACACATAAAATATCATAAATATAAACTTCTAAACGTACTCCTCCTGACAACACTTAAAACATAGTAATTTTTAAATTCGCCGCTTGCAGGGCCGCCAACCTAACTACACACATTTCATAATTCTCATAATGATTCCTTTTAGACAATAATTTCGATTCACAAAACTTCTGGGCTTATATCTTATAGTATTTCTTAGGTCTTAATATAAATAATTTTCTATACATCAGGTACAATACTTTTCTTTTGCTAATGGCTCTTTGGTTTTTTGGTAGCTTGTATTCACTTTAAGTCTTTTCAGGTAACAAACGTGGCATAATTAAAAGTAATAAATATAAAACATATAAATAAATATACCGACATTAATAAATATAATAAATAACAATAATAAATAACTTTTTGGGTACAGTACTTCTTTTTATAAACATATGTTCAACAGACGTCGCATATTTGATTTAGGTGGCTTTGCTCAGCTGGTCGCTGTTCTACATTTCATAGTGCTACATGTTACATCAGAATTTGCTGTCGACTTTCATAACTAACCTAACTGCTCAATTTTTTCTCTTAAAAAGGTAATTAACAAATTTTAATTTTACTATCCCCGCTTGTGTCCTTTTTTATCTGATGTATATAATTTAATTACATATTTAAAAATTATTCTTTTTCTTATTGCAGGCTTCTAACGGCTGGAAGGAATTAAAACACTGGATTGTTGCCACGCGGTCCTATACCAAGATTAAATTTATTAAGGAAGGTTAGTAATCGGTTTGATAATAATGTTTTCCTTGATTTCTTATCATATTTACTTCAAATTTGACGATATTGCATGTAGAAATGTTGTGATTTACTTGCATCTTCTTGCATTCTGTTTGTAGATGTTGCTGTAGGCCGTTCGGTTATCTGCTGTTGATTGTTGAGGCTGTCCTATTATTAATTTATCCTTCTCAAATTTAAAGCTCTTGTATCTGGTGTATCTTTTAAAACAATTCCTTGATCTGGTTCTGTTTTCTTCCTTATTATGTCTATTTATTCCATTGAGTCTCGATATTTTCATTTTAGTGGCATTGTTTATAATTCTAGTTACACCAATAAACGACTTTATAATATAAAGCTTCCAATCATCTTCATCCGATACTTTCCACTTAAATTCATTATTAGGCTTCATTATCATAATAAACAATTCAATAATATAACACTTCCAATCAACACTAATAAATTCTTTCAACAATAACATGGTCTTAATTATAGCATCACTTTTCAATATTATCACAGCCATGGTTATCCACACAATACAATAAATCAAAACACTAATTAACTCTTTAATAATATAATCTTTCCATATATAATAGCCCGGTACTTCAATTTTATTCACATTATTTCTTATTTCTTTCACTCTTCCTAGACACCGTTTATCCTTCGTCAATCTCCATGAGTACTTCATTCCATTATTATCCGCGCATGAATCAATCATAGTATTCCTATCAGTTCCGTTTCTGTCATATTCCTTTGGCCTATTTTTCCGGTCACATCGCTGATTGGCTCTCTTAAAACGTATGTGCCGCGGATGCACGCCGTCGGTCCGCTCCTGTCCTCCTCGGTGCCGGTCCGGTGTCCTCTTCGGGCGTTTGAACCGTGCATGCGGCCTCCATCGGCGCGCGCGGTTCCTCCGTTTCCTTCGCCTCCGGGCCTTGTGATGCATGTTCCCTTTGTCATGTAGTCCGTTCTCCTCGTCCTGATGCCGGTCGGGTGTCCTCGGGCGCTTTCGTCTCCGGGCCTTACGGTGGTCGCTCCTCTTATCCTGGATGCCGTCCTCTCGTTCTTCCATGGGGTCCTTGGTTTGCCGTGTGGTGGAATGATGCGCGGGTGTAGGCTCTGCGTGCGGATGCATGGTGGCGGTCAAAACAGGTAGTATGGTGGCGGTCTCTTGATGCGCGGGTATGACGTGCAGGTACATGGTGGCGGTCTCCTCCTGGTAACTTTTTATATTATTTATTAGTGACTCTTCGGCGGCGGGTTGCTCTTCGGTGGGGAACAGAATACTTAATATGGGTTGATGTTTGCGGGTTGTTTTAATTGCATGGTGGGCGGCAGTTTTTGGTGGTGGTTTATCTGGTATTGGCTTTTGTTCTTCTAATACTATTTTCGGTGGATCATTTCTAAAGGTGGTGTATGATGTTAAAATATCTGGATTTTCTTTGTTTGTTTCATTGGAGCTTGTAGGTGTTATATCGGGGGTATCATATAGTCCTGGTTTATTAGCTGTAGCTTTCTGTGTATCTGGTGGCGGGTCGTTGGGTGCTGGGTTCCGGGTTTTTTGTTGATTCAATCCTATTGCATGTGCTAGTGTATAATTTGTACTTACTTGTTGAGGTGGCGGTTTATAATTTCTGTTGTAACTGTTTTGTGTGTGATTACTATTTGAGTTTAATCGATCACGGCCATCATAGTGATTCTTACGATTGCTCTGCTGGGCATAGTGGTTGGTTGTGCGATTTTGAAATTTTTCATTATTCCATTTACCATTTTGCCTGTGCTCATAGCGTTCAAATTGAGGAGCAGATCGGTAGCGATCATATGATACCGGTTCATAATTTTGGCTGTTATGCTGATTAAATTTTGAATTATGTTGATTTGGTGCGTATCTCTGGTCGGAGCGGTGGTTTGATATTGCCATCACAGACTGTATGCTATATAAATGATTTATCAGCTGCTTGCAATCAGTAATGGGTTGTGTGGCGAGTGCCATTCTAACTTGATACGGTAGCTTCTTTAAAATAATACTTGCTAATGCCGATTCATTAATGGGCTCGCTCAATTGAGAATTTTTAAACTGTAGGGCAGTGACGAAAGTGGTACATGCACCGTCTAAGTTAGGGTTGAACTCGCATGATATAATGTCCGCTAGCACGTCCAACTGTTTACTTCTGCTCCAATACTGTTCCAGGAAGACAGCTACAAACTCATCCAATGATGTAAATTCATGGGCTCTACTCCGAAAGAACATCAGGGGTTCGCCAATCAATAAATTAGTCAAACGAAGACGCCAAAAATTCCAAGAGGTAGGTGCAAGAGTTTGTACTAATTTTATCTGATCAATGAATGGTTGAGGTTGCAAATGGCGATCAGTATTATCAAATTTCCTAGTCCTTGTAATATACTATGTACGTTGAGGTTGTCTGTTTGAATCCCTTGAGGTCGTTGTTGAATATGATTTTCTAATGCTGTTATTTTTTCCTGTGTTATCTGCCATTGACTATTATGTGTAATTTTATTTGCGTTTACTTCTTGATTAATTGAGTCAGAGTGGATTTTTGAATTAGTAGAGTTCCGTTTAAAGCTTTACAGGTTTCAGTATTTTGATTGATGCTACCTTGCAGTTGGTTCATTTTTGTGGACATATTAATCTGTTTATTTTGTATTTCTTAATACTGTTAATATTTTTGTCAACTGTAGTTGTTAATGTTTGATTGGCAACGGTAATTTGTTTGTGGATTTCTTGGTGGCAATCGGCCTTAATGTTATTGTTATATCCTGAATGGGTGTAGTGATTTGTATGGTTAGGTTATCTATCCTTTCGTTGAGCTCACATGTAACCGTATCCAACCTTTCCGATAATCCTGCCGTAACTTTATCCTGACTTTCTTTCTGTAGATTTATCATTGCTTTTAATTCTTCCCTATGATTCTCTACTTTAGCCTCAATAGTATCCAACCGTCGTTCTACTGATTTATAGCGCCGCTGTCTCTTTCATGCCCTGTTCCATTGTTTGCTTATTTGCCTCTTTCATTTCCACATTCTCTTTTTTAATCTCCTGCATCATTTGTCCATTGTGTTTTGTAGCATAATATTGAACATACTGCTAGTTTGTTCCATCATTACCTTTTGAAAAGGATCTAGCTCTGTGACTGAAAATAGACTTTGTTTGCTCAGATGTGACTCGGCCTCTGGAGATGCGGGTTCGGCAGGCTGCTCCTCGCCCCCTTCAAAGTTGATCTCTACTATCCGTTGATTCAATGGTGTGTCAGCGGCGTCGATTCGAGTGGATGATAGAGGTTGCAGACCTGGTGGATCGAAGACTATCGACCCGACGCTTCCTGGTTCCCTTTCTCGTGGCGTATTGGCATCTACCGTGGTGGGGTTTGATGTGCTTGGAGTCGACAAAGTGGGATCTGTGCAACCGCCGTACATATATGAAACTTCAGAGTTTGCGGGAGTGTGATTCATTATGTCAAATATGATAAATGCTAATTAAACAGTGACAAAAATGATAAGCGAAGATGCTTAAAAAAGAGACACAAACCGGGACTTACAGTGAACAGTGATGTGTAAAGTGTTTGGATACTCTTACAACAAGGTATTTATACTTAAGTTTTTTACAATGCTCTAGCGCCCCAATGTTTTGTTGGTTTATTCTTGGCTAGTTTACAGGCTGCGACTTATTTTCCAACCGGCTTAAACACCTAATATATTTTGACTAGAAAGTAATAGCAGTTTAGGCTTATAAAATATAATCTCTCTTATAAACATGTAATTTTTCACAGTACTAATAATATAAAATTTTCTTAAAAATATAATTTCTCTCTATTTAAAGCTCTTGTTTCCCCAAAAAGTAATACAAATTTCCCTTCGCCAGTTTTCCTCACAACTCGTATAAGTTATCTATATTTTCAATATGGTTATTGACTTAATTTCAAATAATTATTCAATGAGCTTGGCTCTCATCATCAGTCCCACGTTGGTACGACATGTCTTTATGCCGTATCCGTGGCCCCACGTTGGGCGCCATGTCTTTGTGTCACGTTATTCTTTATATTTAAATAACGATTAGCCTCCTGCTTGGCATCAGTCGGTAAAGCATGAGATTTAATATAATTAGGTCGTGGTTTTCTAATAGTATTCAGTCTTAAAAAATCTTGATAGGCCTAGATATGGCTTCTCCAATAACTCTTGTAATTCAATAAATAATAAATATATATATAAATGATACTTATACTATAGTGTTGAGGAATAAAAAATAAATTGCACACCATGAAAGTTTCATACATATATTACACAAATAATGCAAAGATCAATCGAGGCAAAAAAAATATATATATAGAGCGATAAGAAATATAATATAAAAATAGAACAATAATTGAAATCAGTAAAAATATCACAGGCTAACTTATATTCTAGATTTATGGCACGAATCATTACCATGTGCCTTTATCTTAAAATCATATGCATTCTTTTGCACGTAGTTGCGATATGCGCTTGCTAATACTTGTCGACTTGGATAATTCAATCAAAAAATATGTGCTCTAAGATCAGCTTGATAAATTAGCCACTAATAATCCAAATATAATATATATTAAAATCTCTAGTATTTAGTAGATTTCTTGTATCGAATATATATTTTTATCTCAGGGTGCAAGATTCGGCACCTGACGGAATAGGTAGAGCCATTCATCTAGTGAATTAGAACTATAATAAATTATCGCAAATTGTATTGCAAAAAATTAATATTATATGCATATGTTTTAATAGCCTAGATTTCGTACTTCTTTGATTTAATAGAATTTCTAAAATATTGATCTATATTTTGCTTTCAAATAAATACCTTTAATACTAATTTTACTTGCGCAAGTATTACTCTTATTAATTTCTCAATTTATAATAAAACCCTTTCGGCGAGCTAGCTTTGATCATCAGATTAATTCGAAGCACTAGGGCGCCCATCACTAATTCAAATTTAATCACTCACGTGTCGAAAATCTTCTTGTAAGCCGCCGATGTCGATCCAACTCCATGTGGTCCGGGAATATGGTAGCCGGAATCGTCTCCTCCAAGGGGTTATAAATTTAATAAAAAATGAAAATGACTTCTGCTTCACAATAGCATCACGAAGTCTTTTAAGAAATTTAATAATTTACTTTAACTTTAACTTTTACAAAATCATTAGTAAGGTACTTCGCTCTAAAATATTTGGGGTCCTCTTATGGTGGCATTGGCTGGCGAGTGCTGGTTCTTCCTTCTCAAGTTTTACAGATCCTCTTTCCGACTTTCAAATTAGCATAAAATTTAAATATCTTAGTCCTCCGCCATTTAGGTTCAAATAGATCTTACAAAAAATACCAAAATATTGCTTAGATTATATGATTAATAATTTCTTTGCATTCGAGCCATATCGATAACATAGATTACACAAATTTTAACACAAAATCTAGTACATTTATATAAATATATAGAAATATTTTTGAACTGGCCTACAGTTGCCGCCTATTAACTGCCGTTTTACTATTGGTGCATGCAAATTTTATTCGGTATTCATGCGCCTGGTAACTCTTATTTCCTGAATACATTAAATTATTTTTATTGGTTTTTTATTTATGCTCTTTGCATGCTAGTTAATATTCTATACATTAATATTATTGCAAAATTATAAAATACTAGCCGTCAGGCTCGCTTCGCTCGCTATATCCGTCTAGCAAGGGGGCTCTGCCCCCTGGACCCCCGACTGGATCGTCCAAAAATGAGATCAAGGGCTCGCTTCGCTCGTCTGCATTTGAGCATGCTTCATTCAATCAGAAGTCAAAGTACTTTGATAAAATATTAAAGTCACCACATCACAAAATTTTTAGACCCTAGCTTAACCTCTGTACCAAATTTGAACATTTTTTGTCTATTAGTCTACTTGATGAAAGAACTGAGAAAACGCAAAAAACCGCTAATTTTGGTCGTATCTTTGGCGTTATTGCAAATTCCTTCTAACACAACATTATTACACCCTAGCTGAGCTTCTGTACTAAATTTGAACATTTTCTGTTCATTTGTTCTCGATAAAGCTGAGAAAACGCTAAAAAACGCTGGAATAACGCAGATTTTCTGCGATTTCTGATATCTTTGGAAATTTTTTCAAATCCGTTCTTAGTGCACCTGTATAGGGCCAACTGAACATACCTACAAAATTTGAACGTTTCTGGTCCGGTAGATTTTTAGTTCTGCAAGACATTTCGCTTTTATATATAAATATAGATAGGTAGATAGGGGTGGCTTCACTGAAAAAAAAAATCACCTCACTTGCCTTATCGATCCTAAAATATAAAAAATACATTGAAACCTACGATCATCTTCTAGAAATACTCATTAATGTCACTCCAATTTATATCCCTGAAAATCAAACTTCTTTACACCCATTGTGGGATCTATTTTTTGAAAGAACTCAGTCTTTTTCGAAAGAAACTTAGCTATGCTACCGATATATTAGAAACGGTAGTCTATGTATATAATAGCTTCAGGATTTCTTTTCTCCAAATATATAGGTTATTTATTTTTTCTCTCCCCTTTTACCTTTCTCTACCGCAGTGATGGTCATTTCCTTTTCAGTAAAAAATCGCTTCTGACCATTATTTACATCCCCCTCCTCTTCTTTCTTTCTCTCCTCTTTCGCAGTTTCTTTCTTCCATTTCTTGGAAGCGGGCGATTGGTTTCTTTGGCTTCAACACCGAGCTCAGTCAAGCGTGATTTTTTTCGAGAAGCAAAAATTCCGAAAACGTTTTTTCTTCCCATCTTTCTGGAGAGCAGATTGAAAAATCGACAGCTATTTTTGTTGTGTAAAAAATGGTCAGGCAGCTGACCAGAAATGGTTCCAGCTCTGGAAATTCTGGGCTAGAATCAACTTATTGTGCAACTTTTATGAATTCACTAAGCTTGAATTTAGCGTTTCAAACTTATGTTAAAACTATATAGTTACTGTATAATATAACTATTGTGATTTCTGTTATTGTTTTCAAATTTAATTTTATTTTTTAAAAACATCATTACGCTATTTTGTATTTTGGCGAAATAAAGTTTCTTTCTTTCTTTCTATTATAAAATACACAATGAAATTTATATTTTTGTATCTCTCTACAAGACTATTCATCTTTGTCTAGGGATAGTTTAGTAAGTCTATTAATAATAATATCGAGTGACTTTTCTAGCTTAGGTCTAGCTTAGGTCTCTCTGGTGTCAGAGTTTTCAGGTCGCAACTGATCAGTAAGTCTATTGAATTGAATAGTTTATTCTATGTTTAATTGAGATTGATGTGATTTTTTGGACGTTCTTAGAGCTACATTGATTTGTAGCCTATGTGCTTTATACAGTATTTACTGTATCTTATTACTTCTTCAGTTTTTGAAATTCAACTCATAATTATTTTCCCAATAACTTTATCAATGAAACTTCAGATTCAACTTTTCCTTCTCCAATAAATTTCTTCTTATTTGAGGAAATAAATCGTTGTCATGAAAGTGACAATTCTACAACCGAATATTTGTAGCTCATTTGCAATAATCAGATTTGACTCTACCAACCATTCTTACCACTACAAGAATCAACCGAACAACTCGAAACTTCAACAATCAACCAGCCTCAAAACTTCTACTCTTTACTTCAATAACTCACTACAACTCCACTCTTCTATCTTCAAGTTCAGCAGCATATCCTTCTTCAACAAATTCCTCCTGGTTTGTGAATATAGATCGTTGGCATGGAAGTGACAATTTTCGATTTTTTACAACAAAACCGTTTACAATTCTGCACAGACTATTGGAACAGGACATTGATCATCAGGACCTCTCCGCCCTTGAAAAAGCATCTGCCCTCAAAATCCGAGCACAAAGGATAGAAGTACATCAGTCTGGTCTATATCTGTAGACACTCTGCAAATAATACATGCTTTATATCTATAGTGTCCTGCATTCGTATTCGGACATAAGTAGTGCACATCTGTCCCGTTCTGTAATAACTCTTCCCAGTTCTGTTGGAAAAAAGGGGAGAAAATCGTGTGTGGAAGAGAGAAAGAGTGAGGGATAGAGGTGGAAAGAGAGGGGATGACTGAGAGAGTGAGAGAAATGTATCTGGAGTCCGGCAAAAATCAAAACCATTGGTGTTACACCGGTCAATATAAAAAGTATTGTGAGTATTAAAAATGTAGGGAAGTTTCAACTCTGACGATAAATTTGTTCGGCTTTTATGAGATTAGTTTTGATCCACAGCCAGCTTCATTTTGGAAGCTGTTGAAAGCTTTTCAAGCTTCTGTAAATACTAAGAGCGGTTGGTGCTATTCCAAACTGTATTCAGATATGTTTAATAATTGTATCATATCAACATCACATAGAATTGAAGCCATGAACACTGATTGCCGGTTGTACAAAAGCCGGTTAAATTTTAACCGTGATTAATTCCTTGAGAACCAATCAGATAAGCCGTCTTATCAAAAAGGCCTTTTCTGATTAGTTCTCGTGAAATTAGTCACAGTTAAAATTTAACCGGCTTTTTTGCAACTAGGCAACTGCAAACTAGCAATTTTTGCAACAATGGTTGGGCCTAAAGCTTCATATTTAATAAGAAAGTAACAATTACGATGTATTCCCAACTATGAGTTTCAACAGTCTACACTAAATTGTTTACAAGTAAGAGAAGCAAATTAATTCTAATACAACGTTCAAAAGTGTAGAACAATGCTCACACACAAGCCAGGAGCTAATGTGGGCATCACAGTCAACAAAATAATTTGTTTTCAGGATTGATATTAAGTCTGGTTATGCGAAAGCTGAAAACAATGGAGATATTTATTTTAGTAGAATTTTTAATGTAATATTATTTCATATTTTCTTGTAGCTCGTTATCTCTATGTAACTTTTTCATTTAAAATACTGTTTTGTATTTCTTTTAGTAAGTATCGTTGTTAAATTATAGTTCAGTTCCTATTGGAGGGTTAAGTGTAAGATAGGGCCGACTGCGCCCTAACTTCGCCCTCCTAGTTCAAAAATAGAGGCAGTCTTCTATTCTATGTGATTGAATAACTTCAACTCAAATAAATGAAATATATATTGTTATATCTTTGTATTATATTGTATTTTAATTAGATTATGGAACAATAATTGTACTATTCTACAAAATCTCACGTAATAGTGTTCAATTCGAATTCAAATTTAGCTTCAACACCGTCAACTAGAAGGTGTTGAATTGGAGTATGTTTTTTGCGAAATTTTCCCTTCTTTTCAAATGAAGTGCAGCTAATAAATCATAAATCAAAGAATACTTACATGATCCTGAAGTCACCTTGAAGTAATTTTTGAAAATGTTCACTGAGTTTCTATACCCGACCTGCTCCTTTACAAAACTCTTTTCTGAGTTTTCCATTTTATTACAAACTCATGCCCTAAAAAAATTGTGTATCCATGTTACTTCATTTGTTACTCCATGTTTTTTATCTGAAAGATAGTGTCGGTCATTTTCTTTGAAGCTACATTCTCTCAAAGTTCCATACTGATTCCTTTACTAGTGCGTTTTGAGCAAAAAATTAGTAGACACTCTTTGGAAGAGATATGTGTAAAAAATGATAGAAAGTGAAAAAATACATCCCTAGCTATCATTCGAGGACTGATGGCTTATTCCTTTTCAACAGAATACCAGAAGGGACCGGCACGAAATTTCGAGAAAAACCCGGTAGCCCCGTTTTTTATCGACCCTGAAGTCGTAAAAAAGGGAATTACAAAAGGTTAGCTAAAGTGAGATTGAATTTAAACTGTCAGCATGAGTTAAGGAATCATATCAATGCCACCCATTCAACCAATGCTGACAGTTTTAAATGAATTTCGCTACAGCATTCCTGACAAAAAACACACCTCCAAAGTTCAAAAGTCAAAAAACTCAGGCCACTTTGTAAGAATTGTGTAGTAATTCATCTTTTTTTCATTAGAAGTGTCCTCCCACACTATCCTTATTTTTTCTCCATCTACTCAGTGTACTCTTCCACCTTCTTCCTGGTTTTTCCAAAAAGATTGCACTAAAAAATCTGACATGATTGATGAGGTAAATTCGGTTGTAAGCTGGGTTTGTTGGAATTATTGTTAAGGCTCTTGTAAATACATCTTGGAAAATGTACAAATTTTGCTTTTTTTGAGAGTCTTCTATTTATATTAAAGTTCGGAAGCAGACTATTGGGTGCGAAATGATACAAACACAGAATTCCAGAAATGTGATTGGAATCATCAAATAACGTTTTAGAAAGAATACTTGGAGATTTTTTCATTTTAAAATATTATTATTGTAGTAGCCTTATAGAAGGACCTGCTTACGAGCAGAAAACTACAGACAGACAGTAGCCTTATAAAGGCTAAAAGATGACACTAAAAAATCTGACAATATTAATGAGGTTAATTTGGTTGTAACCTGGGTTTGTTAGAATTATTGTTAAAGCTTTTGTAAATACATTTTGGAAAATGTACAAATTATGCTTTTTTGAGAGTTTTCTATTTGTTTAATTCTACTCAAGATCGGAAACAAACTATTTTGTTCGAAAAAATACATACACAGATTATAAAAAATGGAATAAAAAACATAAAGTTAATTTTTAGGAATAATACTTGAAGATTTTTTCATTTCAATTATATTATTATTGTAGTAGCCTTATAAAGGAAATGGTTACATAGCATCATATTTCTTTGAAAATGAAATTATTCCCAATCAATCATTTAGTTAACATTTTTTGACCAGGTCACTCCGTGTCCCGTGTTAACGGATGAGCACGTTTAATGTCGGTCCCGGCTGATGTATGACAGTCGTAAGGTCCTTTGACGGCTTAATTTATAAATTCAGGTGAGGTGGCACCTTCTCTCAAGGGCCTCCCCACAAACAAAAGTCATACGAATTTACTTACTACTTATTTGGATTAAATTTAATTCAGTCCAATCTAATTTTGTTCAATCCTTTGATTGTTTTCAGGTGATCCTGTAGACAAAAATAGAACTGACGTCATGTATAAATTTATGTGTCATCCTAGTCCTGAGAATATTCCCATCACCTGAAAGTTGTTTGAGGTTGAAACATGACTAATTACCACGGGAGACTCCCTCATTTACGTAAATGTCACTTCATTTCCAAGAAATCTAGAAAATCGCATCCTCAATAATACGTATTGAACACATAATGGGTGGATGTGCTGTTCAATGAATGGAATATACAGTTAATTCCACTAAATATTATGATGAATGATTCTTCTAGTTCGTCTATTTCTTAGCCTACTTTTCTTCTTCTTCTTCTTCTTCTTCTTCTTCTTCTTCTTCTTCTTCTTCTTCTTCTTCTTCTTCTTCTTCTTCTTCTTCTTCTTCCCTAACGTCGTCATCCTCCACCTACCGTCTTCAAGTTATCTTGCATTCTCGTAGCTCTCCTATTGATATCATGTTTTTCCACTCAACTCTTTTGTTTCTCATTCTCTACCCTTCTTCTTCTTTTCCATCTATCTCTCCTACTTTATTCTCTCTCTTCTTTGCCTTATTTACTACTAGATTGCTGATTATTCATTTATTCAGACTACAAGGTCACATACATGACAATATTGTCTCTAAATAATCACTAGTTTTGTCTCATTATCTAAATTTATTATCTTCCATAGTTCTCTCTATCACTAGATACTTCATCGTCATTTATTGATCTATATATATATATATATAAAAGCGAAATGGCACTCACTCACTCACTGACTGACTGACTGACTGACTGACTCACTCACTCGCAGCACTAAAAATCTACCGGACCAAAAACGTTCAAATTTGGTAGGTATGTTCAGTTGGCCCTTTAGAGGCGCACTAAGAAATCTTTTGGATATATTTTAACTTTAAGGGTGGTTTTTAAGGGTTTAAAGTTCGTCTTTTAGCATGTATATTCTTCTTATTCTCTTAATTATAATTGAAAAATGTCCATACCATATGTTAATATAGAACTATAATCTAGATAGAGTACCTCTTCGAAACAGTTGTTAACTGGCAACTTAATTAATAATTTTGTCAGGTTGGCATTAAGTTGAGTTGACTTTGTTAGGTTGGCACCAAGTTGAAGATTGAAATGCATTTATCGCAGAAAAATTCATTGGGCACTGCTACTTCAATCAGAGGAATATTATATTACTAGCCGTCAGGCTCGCTTCGCTCGCCATATCCGTTTAGCCAGACGTTTAGTCTGGACCCCCGACTGGATCGTCCTAACATATGATAAAAATGCTCGCTTCGCTCGCCTGCTGATCTCATTCTTGGACGATCCAGTCGGGGGTCCAGGGGGCGGAACCCCCTGGCTAGATTGATTGATTGATTGAGTACTTTATTTATGTAGATTACAATATATACTGTAATCTACATAAATAAAGTACTCAATCAATCAATCAATCTAGCCAGGGGGCTCCGCCCCTGGCTAGACGGATATGGCGAGCGAAGCGAGCCTGACGGCTAGTTCATTATATTCTTATAATAAGTAAAATTACATATATGCAAGCTTTATGACCGCATACTGAAGTACTGAATACTATACATTATCAAGAAGAAATAATACCCGAACACTAGAAGTTTCACCTCTCTTAAATTGTAACTGGAAATAATAGAATTTTTGTTAAGAATTAATTTTCTATAAAGGACATTTTTATCTCAATAGGTATATCATAGACAATTGTATTACTGCAACAATTACCTATCCTATCCATCTTTATTCAATCCCACCTATTTCATCAAACTACTCCAAATATAAAATTCATGTTAAATGAATATCTGAAGTCAAGTGCCTCCAAAAGTCATTAACTTGATGCGTCATAACCTACAGTACGTGGAAGCTAGAAGCTAACCATATTCTGTGAAAATAGTTTTGGTTTGTAGGCTACGTTTGTGTAATTTTTCAATCACCGGAACTAAACCGGATGTAAATGACGTCATTAAATAAATAATATAATTGTTGTTGAGGATTTCCCCATCCCAATTGTTCAATTGTATATTCATTTTTACACCCCTGTTTCATAGAATGTGAATGAATTTAGAACACGGTTTATACCTGGTGATTTTTGTTGGTCTTTTGGAATAATGGGTTCAGCTCAGGTAGAAGGGAATATGTCGCTTCCCTTATCGAGTCTATCATTAGACAGAGCAGGTAGCGCTATCCTTTTCTAGCTCCGGAATATTGATAGATCGTGTTTTGACAATGTAGAAATATAATCAATTAACAGAATATATTTAATCTCAACTATGGAAATTCATCAATTTAATCATTAGAAAACATATTCACTTAACCAATAGAATAAAATTGATAATTTTAAACAAGAATGAACAGTCAATATTACATCAGATACCGTATACCGGTATCAGACATCATCTATAGAAGGCAGTGACAAAGCAGAGAATCGGCAACGGTGTGTTAAATTTCTCCACTGCCATCATAACGAGAACCATATTATGGTATCTGGAAGCTAGCTGTTCAATTTCGGATTAATTTCAATGAAATCTCCAACTTTATTGTATTCTTTTAGACAAGACTATACGACAGATTATGTGCCGGTTGCACAAGAGCTGGTTAAATTTTAATCGTGATTAATTCCACGAGAACCAATCATAGAAGTCGTCTCAACAAAAAGGCTTTCTCTGTTTGATTCTCGTGAAATTAATCAGGCTTTTGTGCAACCGGGGCTATGAGATTAAGAATCAAACTTATTTAAGTTGAAGCAAATTGATTTATTGGAGCTGGGGATACTGACTATATTGAAAAGATCATCTTGAAACTTTCCAGTCTTTCCATCACATACATCAGTAAATTATTGATTTAATGAATTGATAAAAAATGTGTCATTTCTGTGTAGCAAAGAGGGTTAGATAAGCTCTTCCGATCCTCTTTGGATGAAGTGAAGGAATTGTTCTACATATCCATATAAGATACAAAGAGTTGGACTTATTATAAACACAATTAAAACAACCTAACATTTGTTCATCTATTACTCTTTACTTTATTAATTCACTAGCCGTCAGGCTCGCTTCGCTCGCCATATCCGTCTAGCCAGGGGGCTCCGCCCCCTGGACCCCCGACTAGATCGTCCAAGAATGAGATCAACAGGCTCACTTCGCTCGCCTGCATTTTTCATTTGAGCATTATCATATGTTAGGACGATCCAGTCGGGGGTCCAGACTAAACGGATATGGCGAGCGAAGCAAGCCTGATGGCTAGTAATATAATATTCCCAGGAATAGCTCTGATTGAAGTAGCAGTGCCCAATCAATTTTTCCGCGATAAATGCATTTCAATCTTCAACTTGGTGCCAACCTAATAAAGTCAACTCAACTTAATGCCAACCTGACAAAATTATGAATTTAGTTACCAGTTAACTGTTTTGAAGAGGTACTCTCTCTAGATTATAGTTCTATATTAACATATGGTATGGCCTTATTTCAATTATAATTAAGATAATAATAAGAATATACATGCTAAAAGACGAACTTTAAACCCTTAAAAACTACCCTTAGAGTTAAAATATTGCCAAAAGATTTCTTAGTGCGCCTCTAAAGGGCCAACTGAACATACCTACCAAATTTGAACGTTTTTGGTCCGGTAGATTTTTAGTTCTGCGAGTGAGTGAGTGAGTGAGTTATTCAGTCAGTCAGTCAGTGAGTGAGTGCCATTTCGCTTTTATATATATATATAGACAAAGAGTTTGACTTATTATAAACACAATTAAAACAACCTAACATTTAATAATCTATTACTCTTTACTTTATTAATTCATTGAGTAAGAAACAAGTTACAAAGATGTACATTACGACATCTAATAGTTCTTTGTAAGGTTTTCCAGTGCAGAAAAACACCTATTTAAACAGCTATAAGCAACACATATTTAAAGAATAAACATCTATTTCAACAACTATTAGTTTAAATCTTCTTTCGAAATTTTAAGGGTAAACTCAACGTAAAACTCTAAGGGTGCCTCTGATTTTCTCAAAAAAACTTATACTGATTCATGAGTGGCAATAGTACAATAATGGCTTGATTGCTCCTTATATTTAGATTCTTTCAGGCTCATTCATATTTAAATTATTGAATTCGTCTATCCTGAATTATTCATGAGAATCATGAATCATTATAATTATCAATTTCCAGTAAAAACAACAAACTGATAAATCTTTTCATTCAAACATTCCAAGTCAATCTTCGTCATAAGATTGATGGCCTACGCACAAAACGATTATTACACACCTACAACATGTTAAAATGTCGCAGCATATCCAACTTTCTACCACAGAAAGACGTCTCCAACCAATTAAATTAGTTAAATGATAACGATGCATAAAATTCATGTTTATTTGTTTTGGTGAAAGCTTAACTGTATCCACCATTTAAACAATAGAACGCCATTTATTCTATGAAATTACGTCACTACTTGTTTGGTGAGAAATTGTAGAAATACCAAAGAGAGATTTTAACGGGAAAATGAAGCTGTATAATCGCTGTGTTACTATATTCACTCATATATTATATATTGTAGATTATCAGTATACTACTATATGGTATGGAATTATCTATTTTGAAAACTTGTTCTTAAAGATCTAGAAAGCCGATATACTGATCAATGTGATAGAAAGTTTTATAATAATAATTTTATTATAGAGGAGACACAGTTAAATTTAATTAATTGACTTAAGATTGGTTTTAGATTTTTGAACTAATAATCTGTTTTGTTTTAATAGTTTAATTGGCTTAAAGTGTGAAAAATTGGCAAATACCTTTCATCGTTAGCTTGAAATGTTGATCATTTGAATGTGTGTCTGTAATACATGATAGCATATTTTATTACTATTATTATCTTTTGTCAATAATTTCAAGTTATTTGCTAGAAGTGGTAGTCCTGGTGAAAACTACCCATCTTATTAATATTTAACCCATTATTATATTAGGAAAAAATTGCTCGTTAGTCTTTTTAGACTAGATTGCAATAGAAATTGAAAAAAATGCTTGAAATGTAATTTATTAATTTGTACCTTGTTACCATCAAACGGTCATGACATTGGTAGACATTTTATTCCAAGTTTATCCCTATTTATAATGTAAGAATAATTCTTGATATAGATTTCCCATTCTACTTTCATTAATTATTCCTTCTTCTCTTCTTCAACATCATCGATTTCTTATCACTGTCTAATTGTTTAATATTTCCCATTCATTCCTGTTTTCTCCCATGTTTATTCATCTTTCTTCTCCTCTTTTCTTTTCAATTACATTTTCATTTCAAATCAACACTACTCTTTTGCAGCTATTTCAACTCCAGCACAAATTACAGTTTTTTTCTTAAAACACAAATAATACAGTATCAAACACCATCATACAATATCGAGGGCATATAATGCTAGGAATAATGACAATACAGAAACTAGAAAAATGTTGTATACTGAAGTGAACAAGGTAGTGAATCGAAAGCCCACCCATCCACCCATTTTATAGTTAATTATTCACTCATTAATATTTTTCAAATGAGTTTGATTTTCACACTTTTTTCTATGTTCTTCACACGACATGCAGTCAAATATTAAAGTAAATAATCGAAAACTTTTACTTACTGAATGTAGTACTTTCGACCGTCATTTTTTTTATTTACAATTTTATTCATTTACAATGCAAATGACACTAATGTAATAACATTGAAAGATAAAATAATAAGGTAGTCCTTGTGCTATTTTTATTCCAAATTTATAGGTGACAAAGTCCAAGATAAGGTTAGAATTTCACTTGTACAATTTTTATGAAATTTCAGTCCAAAATAAACATTAAAACTATTAATTTTGAATTTAGATGGCTTACATTGATAAATTAATTCGAAATATTCCACACAATTACTACTTGTAACGACGAAAGAGATGACGGTCGAAAGTACTACAATCAGTGAGTAAAAGTTTTTGATTATTTACTTAAATATCTCACTGCATGTCGTGTGAAAAACATAGAAAAAATGGAGAAAATCAAAACTCATTTGAAAAATCTGGTGTGGTACACTCACACAACTTTCCTTGCTCATTGAACTGGGAGCCTCATTCTTAAATGACAATAATTTAGAGAAATAACATAATGACGATTGGCGGCAACATGATTATTTGAAACTACGATCGGACTACTGTATATGTGTGTATATAATTGTTTTCAGAGTACTTTTTCCTTTGTGTAAATTGTGAAATCCGGTGATTTTTTAAAAGTCGTCAAAATAGCTGTTCTACAGATGAAATATCTCGACTATGTGTTATTTTCATAGACTGCTCTACCTACCTACCTCATGCACGAGAAGGAGGTTACAAAGTCCATTTCTCAAGGATCGGGTGAACCCCCCATCAGTTTCCCAGAAAGGAGACTCATGCCAGTTGATGGAGCTGATAAATAACTATACAGAGTATGAATTTGAAATGAATCAGTCGAATAATTCTTGAGAAAATCATGAAAAACATGGTTTTTCAGTAATTATCCGCAATTTTTCTCGAGAATATTACGCAGCTCCTGCAATTTTTCTAGAAATGAGACTAATGTTAGTTGATAGGGCTTATAAATAGCTATCCATGGTATGAATTTGAAGAAAATCGTTAGAGCCGTTTTCGAGAAAACCGTGAAAAACATGGTTTTTTAGTAATTATCCGCCATTTTTCTCGAGAATATTACGCAGCTCCTGCAATTTTCCCAGAAATGAGACTCATTTCAGTTGATAGGGCTTATAAATAGCTATCCATGGTATAAATTTAAAGAAAATCGTTAGAGCCGTTTTTGAGAAAATCATGAAAAACATGGTTTTTTAGTAATTATCCGCCATTTTTTCCGCCATCTTGAATTGAATTTTATTGAATTTCTTATTGTCGGGTCCTCATGGTTTAAGGACCTTAAGTTTAAAATTTCAAGTCAATCGGTTATTAGGATGGAGTTATCGTGTTCACAGACATACACACATACACACACACACACACATACAAACACACACACACACACAGACCAACACCCAAAAATCATGTTTTTGGACTCAGGGGACCTTGAAACGTATAGAAAACATGAAATTGGGGTACCAAAATTTTTTTTGGAAAGCAATACTTTCCTTACCTATGGTAGTAGGGCAAGGAAAGTAAAAATATTAATGAGTGGATAACTCACTATAAAATGGGTGGGCTTTCGATTCACTACTTTGATCACTTACGACCGTCATTTCACTGTTGAAAATGATCGCGAGACTCTCGAAAGTACTACAGTCATTAATTAGAAGTTTTTGATTATTCACTCAAATATTTGACTGCATTTCGTGTGAAAAACATAGAAAAAGTGTGTTAATACATCGCAGCTCGGGATGGATCAAGAAACCATAACCTTTTGATTTTCATTTGAAGAATCCTCAATTTCAATTTGTAAACTTCTGCTGTTTTATATTGACGGTATTTTACTATGAATTAGACTAGTAGTTCTGTGAACAGTAGACCTCACGCAGTATTCTCATCCACAAGTACCTGATTGAAACTATAGACCTTATGGAAATACAGCAATAGACTGGCTTCTCCACACATCTGTGTAATCACTTGTCAGCTGATTTATGATGAATAATTCTATAGTCTGATTTTTACTCCAATATTGGCGTATGAAGGAGGCTCCTTTTTCCTTTTATATTATCCTCGAAATGAAAAATTTCCAAAAACCTTGTATATACGTCGACGTGCAGTTAAAAAAGGAACATACCTGTAAAATTTCATGAAAATCTATTACCGCGTTTCGCCGTAAATGCGCAACATTAAAACATATAAACATTTAAACATTCAAACATTTAAACATTAAGAGAAATGCCAAACCGTCGACTTGAATCTTAGACCTCACTTCGCTCGGTCAATCAGATTAGAGAATTACTTCACAACTTTACGAATAAATAGAAATCTAAACAAAAATCCAATTGAGAAATCTATTTCATTTCAATGAAAAAAAAATAATGAGATGGGTTTAGAATCCATCTCAACCTCAATGAGTGTATGGCCAACTCCATTCCAAAACTTCAAAGAATAAAGAAGAAACTGAACAAAAATCCAAGTGAGAGATCTATTAAATTCCAAATTCAAAACCTTTCTATTATTGAGGACGGCAGAAAGTACGCACAGATATGAGCTTAGCAGCTCAGAAAAAAGCTCCATTTCCACTTCAACATCGAATAAATTTCGAACCTAACCCATCCTAAATGTGCCCATTTGCAACAGCCCTAATTTAACGCCATAACTGGTAGGTGTTGCCATTTCTCTGATGAGTGCACCTCCCAGGGTGGGAGGATAACAACACACC
Organism: Nilaparvata lugens; assembly: GCF_014356525.2. Classification (NCBI taxonomy): domain Eukaryota; kingdom Metazoa; phylum Arthropoda; class Insecta; order Hemiptera; family Delphacidae; genus Nilaparvata; species Nilaparvata lugens. Next base: position 16,264,583 of record NC_052516.1, read on the forward strand.
ACGGAAGTCAAACCATACATCACTAGAATCAGCTTGTTGTGTCTTGCTTCAGTAGACCAGAAGAAGCCACTCTTGGAAGCTGCGAACTGATCTCGTTCTCACAGCTGGGAGAAGAGGTGTAAAGGAGATGGCGAAGGAGGAGGTTGTGGAGAAGGATGAGGTGGAGAATGTGAAGTAAGAAAAGGAGGTGGTGGAAGAGTAGGAGGAGGAAGTGAAGAAGGAGGTGATGGATGAGAAGAAGGAGGTGAAGCAGGAGAAGGAAGAAAAGGAGCTGTAGGTGAAGAAGGAGGAGGAGCAGGAGGGAAGAGCCTCCTCATTAGGAGTGAGTGTCACCTCCTGACATGTCCGGTGGTCATGCAGAAGTCAAGGAAGTCGTCGACATAAATCTTTCCTCAACCGTCTGTTCAGTCAAAAATCGAACAATTTCTCGAAGTGTTCCTCCTCCTCCTCCTCCTCCTCTTCTTCCTCCTTCCAGTCTTCCACCTTCACTATCCACCTCCTTCACACTTCGTGAGAATCATCTCAGCCTTGCAATAAAAAACTTGTAACCTGTTCTCATTTGTCAAGAAAATTAAGAAAAAGTCTCTAAATTGGGTTCTGAAATGCATGATTTTTTGTTTTGAGGGCCTAGATGATGTTTCTCCTTGGAAATTACAAAAAAGGTGTCTTGAGAATCTATAGTTAGAAATGAATATAAAGAAAATAAAAATCTCAGTTCCCTTTTTTTGAAATATTTTATCACAACATGTTTCGGACATTTATGCCATTTTCTTTATATTTATATTACAAGTAGCCCTATACAGAAAAGAGATAAAGTTAGAAATGAATGTTCGTGACGTGATGTATTTAAGTGTATGATTTATTTATTAATATTATAACATTGTTATAAATTGTAGATGATGACATCATAGACTTCCAGCTTGCTCGTGTATGATTTGATGTGATGATCAAACGTCCATGCCTACCGGCGATATTCGAACCCACAACCAGGTAGCACTAGCAAAGGACAATTACTTTTACCTATACAACTCTTACTCCTACACACTAATACTCAAAGCCAAATTATATGCTTCAGTGTGAAATATGTCTGCGGTTATGAATAGTTATGAATATTTTATTAGATGTCTTGAATGTTTCAGATAAACTGTTCGGTTTGGTCTAACCGAGTTTTCAGTGGGGAACCAAGAATTTCCCACTAGTTTTAGTCTAAAACTCAAGTAAACTGCTAAGTTTGGTCTAAGTTAAGTAGCTGTTAAGTTTAGACTAACTCAAGTAAGCTGCCTAGTTTTCAGAGATAGTTTTACGGAAAAACAAGAGTTTTCAGTGGGGAACCAAGAGTTTCCCACTAAGTTTAGTCTAACTCAAGTATGCTGCTTAGTTTTCAGAGATGTTTTTGAGAAAAACTGGAGTTTTCAGTGGGGAACCAAGAATTACCCACTAATTTTAGTCTACAACTCAAGTAAACTGCTAAGTTTGGTCTAAGTTAAGTAGCTGTTAAGTTTAGACTAACTCAAGTAAGCTGCCTAGTTTTCAGAGATAGTTTTACGGAAAAACAAGAGTTTTCAGTGGGGAACCAAGAGTTTCCCACTAAGTTTATTCTAACTCAAGTGAACTGCTTGGTTTGGTCTAACTTGAGTAAGCTGTTAAGTTTAGTCTAACTCAAGTATGCTGCTTAGTTTTCAGAGATAGTTTTGAGAAAAATTGGAGTTTTCAGTGGGGAACCAAGAATTTCCCACTAGTTTTAGTCTAAAACTCAAGTAAACTGCTAAGTTTGGTCCAAGTTAAGTAGCTGTTAAGTTTAGACTAACTCAAGTAAGCTGCCTAGTTTTCAGAGATAGTTTTACGGAAAAACAAGAGTTTTCATTGAGGAACCAAGAGTTTCCCACTAAGTTTATTCTAACTCAAGTAAGCTGCTCAGTTCTCAGAGATAGTTTTGAGAAAAACAGGAGTTTTCAGTGGGAAACCAAGAGTTTCCCACTAGGTCTATTCTAACTCAAGTAAACTGCTAAGTTTGGTCTAGCTTAAGTAAGCTGTTAAGTTTAGGCCAACTCAAGTAAGCTGCTCAGTTTTCAGAGATAGCCTCACGGAAAAACAAGAGTTTCCAGTGAGAAGTTTCAAGAAAACGAAGGAAATAATCAATAGATTCATAAATTCTCACCAGAGTTAGTCTGAGCTTCATTTACACCAAAGCTGTTAACAAAATGTTAATAACTTAATCCTTATAGGTTCTATTAGATTGAACATAACTTATCATACGCATGATGAATATATGTGTTTGTCAAGTTCTGTTCAATCCAATAGAATCTATAAGGATTAAGTTATTAACATTTTGTTAATAGCATTGGTGTAAACGCAGCTTAAGGAAGTTAAAAGATTGAGGATTGAAAACTGATGGAACAGTTGATCAGTAACATTGAGAGAAGAGGTTAGAGGTTAACTTCCCATTGAAGTTAATGGGAAAAGGTTGATTATGAGAAAGATAGGACTAGAAAGGGGAAGAAGAAAAAGATGATGAGACATTTAGGGGTCGCAAATCGCAAATCCAACAATAACACTGTGTGCTAGGCTCTTCACTTACTATAATTATTTTCAAATTTTATACATGATCAAGTAAAAATAATTCATCAATGAATTTAACATAATGTGATATGCAATAATACTTTTATCGAATGAAGCTCATTTGTGAGAGTATAGAATTATATACTTCTAGCAGGAAACCCGTGTATTCACAAGGTGCTAATTAAAAATTGGACAAACTGAAAACTTGACGTACTGAGATCTTGAAAAATTTAAAATAGGCCTATAATCATCCTCAGTAAATAGAGAATCAATATGCAAAATATTAAGTTGATCAGTTGAGTAGTTCAGACGTGATGATGCGTCATTCTTGAATTTCCTATCCGCACATGTATATAAACCAATTCTTTGATTTATCATATTACTAGTAGTTCTGTGAACAGTAGACCTCACGCTCAGTAAGTTACATTGACCTGTTGTTATGTTTTCCCAAAAATTAATAAATAATTTATCAATTTAAAATGTCTAGAAAAAGTCCTAAATAAATATAGAGCTTTCTGTCCTATCGTACCGTGACGTGTCGTCCCGGAATGTGAGTGTGTGCGCTGTTATCAGGTCTGGCTGCAACTGTCTACAAGGTTGATGGAAAGATACAATTTTCAAGATGTTCGATGTTTTTGAACGGGTAGTATTATAGTCAACTGTCTACTAACGTTGATGGAAAGATAAATTTTCAAAATGTTCGATGTTTTTGAACGGGTAGTATTATAGTCCACTAGACAGCTGATTTATGATGATGATTTTTACGGTAATATTGGCGTATGAAGGAGGCTCCTTTTTCCTTTTATATTATCCTTGAAATGTAAAATTCCCAAAAACCTTGTATATACGTCGACGCGCAATCAAAAAAGGAACATACCTGTCAAATTTCATGAAAATCTATTACCGCGTTTCGCCGTAAATGCGCAACATAAAAACATATAAACATTTGAACATTAAGAGAAATGCCAAACCGTCGACTTGAATCTTAGACCTCACTTCGCTCGGTCAATTAGCAGATAAACCGTCTCCACAAGGTGCTAATTAAAAACAAACTGATTAATTACAAACTAATTACAAACTGAGAACTTGACCAACTGAAATCTTGAAGAATTAAAAATAGGCCTATAGCCATCCTCCGTGAACTAAGAATCAATATACAAAATTTCAAGTTAATCAGTTGAGTAGTTCAAACGTGATGATGCGTCATTCGTGAATTTCCTATCTCGTACGTGTATAACCCAATTCTTTCCTTGATTATTATATATATAACTTTATATGTATTCATATTACATATTGAGGCCTGGGTTCAAATCCCAGCCGGGGCAAGATATTTTTCTCGGGCCACTCCCGTGTTTCGAATGGACACGTTAAGCTGTCGGTCCCGGCTGCCTAAAAAGCAGTTGTTAGGTCATGTCAGAGGCCCTGAAATTGATCAGTTGCGACCTGAAAACTCTGACACCAGGGGCCCGTTTCACAAAGGTACAAGTAGGTTACAAGTCTTGTTGCCAACCATGGTTTTGGAGAACAGCTGATTACTAGCGTTTCACAAAAGCAGAATTGTAAACTTGTAGTTACAATGAATTTCTACAAGTTTACAAGTGATTTGCTTGTTACGAACAAGTGTTTCACAAAGATTTTCATTGTAGCAACAATTTTTGTCAAAATTACTTGTTCGTAACTATGAAATTTCTACCGAGGTGGAAAGCTATGTAAAGGATTTACAAGTGATCATTAAAATGATTTTAAATATTCAATAAATATTTCTAATAATCAAAAATGCCCTATATCCCTCTAAAATTGATTATTTTGGAAATATATGCATCTGGAAATCAAATTTAATAATTTCCAAAATAGTTATTAATGTGTTACCTCATAGGTTATGTGTACTATAGTATATATACGCAGTATATATAGTATACATTATAATAGTACATCTACTATATATATATATACAGAGTACATATAGTGTGTAGGTTACAAATTCAGCAATAAATGAAGTAGACTGTACAAAAAACATTATATTACTTTCAAATATTTTCAAAGTAATCATTGAAAAGTACAAGTAACCTTTATAAAGGATGAAAAAAGGAAATCATCATGAAAATAGGCTATGTTTACTATTGAAGTACTTGTAGACTTGTAAAATTGTAAACTTGTAAACTTGTAGATCATAAATTTTTGTGAAACGTGAGTACTTGTAAACTTGTAACTACAAGTACTTGTTCGTAACCATGGTTGGTAACAATACTTGTACCTTTGTGAAATAGGCCCCAGAACTGAGCCAGCCAGGTTACACGAAATTATTATTTATTATATTACATATTACTATACATAATTCATTCTATATATATTCTCTGGATACTCAACCATTTTCATGTCATCAAAACTAATTAGAAAACTCTTTCAACCGTGATTAAGCATTAACAATTTCTCTAAAATCCTCATATCCTCATAAACAGTTAGTTCATGCTTTCAAATACAATATAAATGGAAAAAATGAGGCCAGCTCTACCAAAAATAAACACTACTATTGATAATTATCAAGTGCATTGGTGTTACATTGAACAAAACCGTTATACCTTTCCTTCAACACTGATAACACTGGGAATTTTTCACCACTCAAAAATATATCTATTTTCATAACTGATGTGAATGTAGATACTACTCAGAACTATATATATTTTCATAACTGATGTAGATGTAGATAACATTTGAAACTAGCTACATATATATTTTTATGACTGATGTGAATCTATCACTTTAACCAACGTTCCGTTAGTTCTGTCAAATATATTTACAGTTTATTTCATCCAGTAGTTGTTAGAACGCATTTAGAGAAGTCTAATTCGTAATTAGCGAAAAGATGTCTCATCTTTGCTGAAATTACCGTTTGACAGTCGATCGATAATAAATACTATAGCTACTCATACCCCATAGGTATTCCCTCCTAATTAACTACTTGCTAGACATTAATTATTATTTAGCTGTTTAGAAAATTTTCTTTCAGATTGACTCCATTCATTAAAAGTAAACTGTAGTAGGCTACCACAGTAATTGATGGCATGTCAAATCGTACACATCGAGAGTTGAGTAAATCACAAATTTTACAATTGAAAATAAGTTTTGATTGAAAAATATTAAGTATCAACTATAAAAAAATAATGGCCTTAATAGGTAGTTGATTATCCTTGAGCTGTGTAACTTTATGGTCCGGTTGCACAAAAGCCAGTTAAATGTTAACCGTGATTAATTTCACGAGAACCAATCAGAGAAGGCCTTTTTGATAAGACGGCTTCTCTGATTAACGTGGAATTAATCACAATTAAAATTTAACCGGCTTTTGTGCAACCGGCTCTCTCTGTGGATTCAAGTCTTATGAATTGAATTAGAGTCTTATGTCTTTTACCATAGAACATGAATTATGAGATAAGAGTCGAAGAAGCGTGTCTAACCTCAATGGTTGGACATTTTTAGCATATTCTTTGAAAATCTCTAGAAACTAAGAAATTAGTGATACAATACTATATTTCTTTTTTATATAAAAACTATATACATTTATTTGAAATGAGACTAAAACATCATCTTGTATCACAGCGTTAAAAAAATGTAATAAATTGGAATCAATAGCATACTGTTTTAGAGTATGGAGTCAGAGAGTAGGGTCAATAGTTTTAAGAGCCGTTTGCACAGTCAAAGCTTAAACTGAATTTAATCAGCTGTTGGATTAAACTCAAAATGTAACATAACACATTATAACAAACGAGACTTGACACGGATTTAATCCAGTTTAAAATGAAATTTAGTTTAAACTGTCTCTTTGCAAACGGCCCTTCATTCATTCTAGGTCTAGAATGAATATAGCTGAAAATATTGTACATTCTTTCTCCTCTATTCCTCTTCCTTCATTATATTCCATCATTTCTTCGTAGTCATAGTTTGGATAATAACCTGAACGATATTGTTCATTATTACTGGATAATTGTCATCAAATCAGTTCAGTCATGTGAAAATTTCTTCTCCAGTAAACATCATCATCTTTCTTTTTGTAGCAGTCAATTTCAAACCCTTGGAAAATCTTCATCAACTCCTCGGAAAATTTATAGGAAAATTCTTGGAAGCAGATCACCAATTGTCCAGTGATTGGAGAGAACAGAAGGAAAACGTTTTGGAATGCGAAGGATTTTCCCGGAAGAAAAGCGAGAAACTCTGATTGGTGCTCTCATTACTGGAGTCGCTGATGTGGAAAAAGTTATTTATTTTCGAAAAAAAGCTGGACGGGAAAATCTGTACCGGAGTAACAGGTTTGATAAGAGGAGAACCTTGATGATATAATTGTTATTGTTGAAGATTTTTCAATCTTCTTGGATGGTATATCGTTGATTCATCTCCCCTATTCTCTATAGCCTAATATACTTATTACAAACTACACCTGTACTCTATCATCTTGTCATCCAGTCTAATAATTGTCCAGCCCTAGTTCATAATATAAGTCCAGTTGTACAAAAGACAATACATTAAAGAAATTTTCTTTCTTCCAATCAGCAATTCGAAGGCTTGTGAAAAACATAGATTTTTATTGGGCTTATTGCTTGTGAAACTCTGGTTTATTATTATAGAAGCGCCGTTTCAACTCTAAGCATTGGTTGGATTTGTATTATTTTTGATTCTATTTTATTCTATTCTATCGATTCTATTATATTTATTCTATTTCTATCGATGCCCACATAAGCTAGGCTGTGCGTGGTTAATGAAAAGTGCGTGAGCGATTTGAAGAAATGATGGAACGTCCATGCCAACGGCGGGATTCGAACCCATGAACACGGCGGTACTATAGTGAGGTCCACGTTATAATGGCTGTATTTCATCAACATTGATGTTGCTATCCTTGTCTGACAAAGCAGACACCGGTACCCTTGTCTACCTCCTCAACGTTTCCAGACAGTTTTCTAACAATGTAGAAACATAATTAATAGAAAATATTCAATCTCAATTACCAAAATTAATCATTGGATCATTAAAAAAATATATTCCCTTGACGAATAAAATATAATTGATTGTTTTAAACAATAATGAACAGTTGATATTGCATAAGATATAATGGTATCACCTATCCTCTATAGAAGGCAGTCACAAGGCAGAGAAACGGCAACACTTTTCTCCTATCTCTCTCCACTGCCAATACTACTACTATCAAAATTCGGAAAGGGAACAGTTTTGGGTTGTCCTGTTGGTCCTTTTCTAATCATGTATTTGATTTGTACATTGTTAAATGTAAAAAATAAATATAACGTAGATTTCACTACAGTAGACACCGTTCAGTGAATATCTCTGTATGTATTTAATTTATTTATTTATTTATTTGAGTATTACAATAGTGCGATAATATCCCTCTAGCTGTAAGCTATTTGAGGGATATATAAAAATAATCCTTTACATAAAATAAAAACAATCAATAACAATAATAATATTTCTTAATTACCTGAACATATTTCTTCATTTTTGTAACTGATTGTTCTCTTTTGTCCATTGCACCATTAACTTAACTTAAACCGACGAATGAATAAAAAACACCAACTATAGGCCTACGTCATGGTGATGCATTTCATTTTTGAAGGGTGTTCTAGTTGAGTTTTTAGAGAGGGAAAAGCAGTTCTTTTTTTATTGAACCGTTATTCGTATTGGTGGCTTCTGTGGAGGGAGTGGCTACATAAGTTCAGTAGGGTTGAAAACGGAAGTAGATTAATATGCAGGGAGAATTTTTGATAAAAAATTAGGGTTAGGGATAGGGGTGGATGGTTTTTTGAAAATGGCGATGAAAGAGTGGGTTTTGGATCAGCCCTCATATGATTCAAAAAAAGGGTGTGGCCTTAAAAAGTTTAGTTTGTGTTCAATTAATGGAAGTAGAGGAAGAATAAGAAACAGGAGGGTTTTAAGGGTATCAAATGATAGTGTAGTTGAGTGAAACGTTTTTTGGAAGCATGAAGCTTTGAAGCCATTCCCTCAAAAATGGATTCAATAATTTTTTGAAAGTTGACGTTCAATGTGATATATTATTGAATGAAACTATAAATAATTATCTCAGATCATAGATCTGTCTGTCAAATTTCAGGTCATCATGGAATCTTCTTTTTTATTAAATTCCAGTCATATTGAATTATAGAAAATGGCTAGTACCCTTGTATTGTCTGAAGAAAACACCCTTGCATATTTTCAATCGTATTATTAAGTTACATTATGATTGGATTACAATGCATTACATCTCATTACATTACACTATAATGTTGTTATTCTCAAGAGATGAATTACTTTATTCCCAGGATTATGTAAGGGTAGTGAGAGGTGGTCTATTACAATGATAAATGAATGGTCCGACAGTCCTACCAACATACAAGAAAAATCTTAGTGATAGTCTAATACTCAATTGAACATCTATCTATATATAAAAGCGAAATGGTACTCACTCACTGACTGACTCACTCACTCACTCGCATAACTAAAAATCTACCGGACCAAAAACGTTCAAATTTGGTAGGTATGTTCAGTTGGCCCTTTAGAGGCGCACTAAGAAATCTTTTGGCAATATTTTAACTCTAAGGGTTGTTTTTAAGGGTTTAAAGTTCGTCTTTCAGCATGTATATTCTTCTTCTCCCAATTTCTTAATTATAATTGAAATTTTCATATCATATGTTACTATAGAACTATAATCTAGATAGAGTACCTCTTCGAAACAGTTGTTAACTGGCAACTAAATTAATAGTTTTGTCAGGTTGGCATTAAGTTGAGTTGACTTTGTTAGGTTGGCACCAAGTTGAAGATTTAAATGCATTTATCGCGGAAAAATTGATTGGGCACTGCTACATCAATCCTGGGAATATTATATTACTAGCCATCAGGCTCTCTTCGCTCGCCATATCCGTTTAGCCAGACATTTAGTCTGGACCCCCGACTGGATTGTCCTAACATATGATAAAAATGCTCAAATGAAAAATGCAGGCAAGCGAAGCGAGCCTGCTGATCTCATTCTTGGACGATCCAGTCGGTGGTCCAGGGGGCGAAGCCCCCTGGCTAGACGGATATGGCGAGCGAAGCGAGCCTTACGGCTAGTTGAAAATATAAACTTACAAAAGAGACTGCCTCTCTACTATAGTAAATTATTCTATACTTAACTACACAGATTGAGCTTCAATATTAAATTCCATGTTTTGAATTATCAACCTGCTGATTTGTACAGTCAGTTCTTTTTATTCCATCTGTTATCATTCCTTGAAATGATAAAATTAGCTATGAGCAATGGAAGAGAGTAGCAATGGACGGATTTGGATGGAGGTTTGACCAATTCAAAAATGAAAACTTTACTGGTTTGCTTTGTACTGTACATGAATTTAACAAACTAATGATAAATAGAATATGATATCAATAGGGGGTGAACTCATTAGGAAAAAATGAAGTTGACAGAATTAATTCAAATTTTAAAATGTCTCTTTACGTCATATTGCGAAACAGATAGCCTGTAGGCCCTGTAAACCATTCACTATCCTGCAAATTATTAACCATTTCCCACCTACGCAGTCTAGTGTGAACTATTCCATTGATGGAATCTTCAACCAATTTCCCACCAGTGAAAAGTTGCAACCACTTGTTAGCATGGTAACGATTACTGAAAATAACAGATCCACTGCACTGTAAATAATAATTAACAGTTAACCTGGATTCCCACATATCAGTAGCAGTGAACGGGTTCAGTACAGTGACAATATTTTTCCCATGAGTTTTAATGGGACTATTCATACTCGCTGATCAACTGATCAACTGATCAGCTGATTAGCAGACGACTGGGATGCAATGAGAACGACGTTGAAAATGAATAGCATCAATGTTTCTCATTCAATGGTTTGGATCAATGGCTAACAGTTTAGAATGAATCACACTAAAGACTCTCCAATAATGTTTGGATATATGACATCATTGCTGTCAAAATTCTATAGATCTTAGTCACTCAATTCTGAGGTACATGATAAGCCAGTTACACACACTCGATTTTTAGACGTAAGATTTTTTGCTGTCCTTATAAATTCTATAATATTAAATGGATCTTGACAAACGCCATGATCACATTATAATAATATATATTGTTTTAAATCTAATAGAATTTATAAGGACGGCAAAAATCGTACGTCTAAAAATCTATATGTGTGTATAGCCAGTTACACACACATCGATTTTTTGCCGGCATTATAAATTCCATTACATTAAACAGATGATGTGTGTGAAGTTGCATTTGATCTGGTACAATTCATAATGACAGCGAAAATCGTACGTCCATAAATCTATGTGTGTGTAACTAGACTGGATAGACTAAGTCTTATAGACTCATATAAATTCTAGATTATAAAAATGTCTATTATTATTATTAGAATGATAGAAATGATCTATAGAAATGGTGTTATAGATCTTTATATTGAATGATGGTCAGACTTCTTATTCCTGTCTAGCATTGGAAACACAATAATTGTATAGCATTGGGATACACAAAGTGGAAACAGTATTAATGTATGTATACAGTCTGTACAGTATGTATTCTGTTTATACTATACAATATTATTCATTTCTTTCCATTTTGAGTATATAATGAAATAATGATATTGACCAAGGTGTGAAGCTGGGGAGAAAGACGTTTACAAATTTTGAAGTTTTCTAAACGTTACACAGCTAGCAACAAAAATCTATATTTCTTTCCACAAGAAAATTGCTCATTTTCTCTTGATCATTGATTCTCCTCAGTTGATAATGAGAAGGTAAAATAAAAGTGAGAATCACTTTATAGGCAAGAAATTAAGCAGAAGGAAAGGTATGAAAAAGAAGAAGTAGAAGAAGAACATATCAATGTTCATCCATGGAAAATGAATAAGCAATGATATTTGTACCATTAACATTTTTAACAGGAATTGTATTCGATTTTTTCTATTTAGTCTACCTACATAGATTACAATATGTGCTGGCTTACACATTGATCCTTAACAGCTATTAATTAAAGCTATGAAGAGAGATAGAGAGATTGATTGATCGATTGAATTCGAAAGAGAGAGAAAAAAATAAAGAGAGAGAGAAAGAAACAGAGGAGAGACATGAATGAGAGATAGAAAGAGAAATTCAAAAGCTTGAAGAAAGAGTTTGTGTAGATAGAAGAAGAGTGATATGGAGGAACAGAACAAAATTGGAAGGAGCAGAAGTAAAACAGGGAGAGAAACAAATTTAAAATTTAAGAGTTTGTGTGAAATCTGGAAAATTATAGAATGCAATGGAAGCAAAGAGGGATAAAAATTGAAACTTTTTGAGGGGCAGAAATAGATGATAGCAGAACAGGAGGATGAAGGCATAGATAAAAGATGAATAGAAAAGATAGATTCTCAATGCTTATGATGAAGGATAGAGTCGAATTGTTGATGATAGGAGAGCGGGTCACAAAACAGATTAAAAGTAGCAGGGGTCAAAATTGGCGGATAGGGTAAAATCGGAAGAAAGAACACATTATAACAATGGCGCGCACATAAATCCAAGTCTGGCCAATAATGTTGTCGGGAGCAGCGATGAAAAATTTCGGAATCAGGGGTCAATATGTGGTCCACTGTTTCCCAGCCGACCCCTAACCCCAGGGTCCAAATGGTCAGCTTCGAAAATCTTTTGACCCGCGCCCTTTGGGGCAATAAAACCGCGTAGACAAAGCATGGCCAAGGGTGCAGGACTGACCTCCGATTGTCCTTTGCGTGATCTTTGACCATGACGTTTACGCTCGGTCAATCGTAGTTTTCATTCATTAAGTGGCGGGGTGTGTCATCAGCATTGTGTGCCAAACTATGATTTATCAATTGGTTGAGTTTGGTTTTTTCGAAAAATCGAGCGGTCGATTAGAATTGGTTTGTCGGGTGTACAGAGCACTCAACGTAGTGGAAAATGTTCTCACGTACAAACTCTATTCGAAAAAAAATCAAAATTATGTATTGGTAAAACTTATTTTATTTATTTATTTATTTACGATGCAAATAACACTAATGTAATAACATTGAAAGATAAAATAATAAGGTAGTCCTTGTGCTTTCTTTCTTCAAATTTATAGGTGACAAAGTCCATGATAAGGTTAGAATTTCACGTGTACAATTTTTAAAAAAATTTGGTCCAAAATAAACATTAAAACTATAAATTTTGAATTTAATTGAAAGAAATTCGTGCGCTATTGTATTACAAGATGTTTATCAGTTCCAGTATCATTCTCTATTTGAGAGCAATCTACTTTAAACTGCAAATTGACATGTTTAATAATGAGTAAGTTACTCATAAAAAGGTAAGAAAACCGGTTACACAAAATCCTATTAACTTCCAATCATAGAGAAAAACTAAGGAAAAAACTCAGTTTTAAAGTAAGTTTCTCATAGAGAAACTTACGCTATTGTTTCTCTATGATTTCAATCCTTATAAAATGCTACTAGAACCAATCAAAGAAACCTTCTTTTATTGAATTTCCTGTTAAATTTCAATCATGATTGAATTCCACGAGAACCAATCAGCGAAGGTTTTTCTGAGAGAAGGATTCTCGTGGAATTTAATCATGATTGAAATTCAACAGAATTCCACGAGAACCAATCAGCGAAGGTTTTTCTGAGAGAAGGATTCTCGTGGAATTTAATCATGATTGAAATTTAACAGAATTCCACGAGAACCAATCAGCGAAGGTTTTTCTGAGAGAAGGATTCTCGTGGAATCTAATCATGATTGAAATTTAACAGAATTCCACGAGAACCAATCAGCGAAGGTTTTTCTGAGAGAAGGATTCTCGTGGAATTTAATCATGATTGAAATTTAACAGAATTCCACGAGAACCAATCAGCGAAGGTTTTTCTGAGAGAAGGATTCTCGTGGAATTTAATCATGATTGAAATTTAACAGAATTCCACGAGAACCAATCAGCGAAGGTTTTTCTGAGAGAAGGATTCTCGTGGAATTTAATCATGATTGAGATTTAACAGGCTTTTGTGCAACCGGGCCTGATAGTTCAAGCTGCAAAGTTCCGGTCAAGATATGTGCGAAACATTAATTACAAAAAATGTTAGTAGTTTTATTTGAGTTTCATCTGTAGTTTTATACAAAAGTTTCGTAGCTATGTTTCAATTCTAGAAAAATCAAATTTGAGAGCTTTGTCACGTCTTAATATCATAAATTCATGAGAACTCTTCAACATATTTTCTATCCAACACATAAAGTAACAGATTTTCTACCAATTTCAGCCAAGAAGCAGAAGATGAATTCTCCGCAGCATTTTCTATGAAAGATTGAATTCTGTGTGGTGTAAAAGGCAGTAAAACGGTACAGCAGAGGAGAGGGGGGTCCAGCTTAAGAAATCCATACTGGATGGCGGAAGAGAAGAATACAAAGATGAAGGAGAAGAAGGATAAGAAGAAGAAGAAGGAGAAGAAGAAGAAGAAGAGAAAGAGGAGGTAGGTGGAAAAACCGAACTGATTGGTTTTTTGTCGAGGCAGAACCCCCCCACCCACCTATACTCATACCCAAAGCACAATCTCATCACACAATTTTCTGCTTTCCAGACTTTTCCCTCTTTTTCAAAAAATATCTTCTCCTACTCATCATTTCTTTCACTTTTTCTTCATATTTTTCCCACTCTTTCTCATTCAATTCATGATTTCCTCGAACCTTATTTCTGTTTACAACATTTTACCCTACTCCTCATCACCTTTTTCATCATAGGATTCTATATCTTCTTTATCTTGGTTTCTATATCTATTCTCTATTTATTTTATGTATGTTTTGTTTCATTCACCATATATTTAATTTTTGGGAATCTTATGTGTGTTGTGTGTGCAATACGCTGAATAAAGACTACTGTATAGACTGTACTGTGTACTCTCTCGCACTCTCTACTCTCTAATCTACTCTAGTTAACCTCTCTACTCTTAGCTCTTTATTATCTTATCTAGTCTAATCTCTTCTTTACTTTTCAACTCTCAACTCTCTAATCGCCTCCATACTCTATCTACTCCTTATAGTTTTACTCAAATTATAAATCCATGTAATTCCCTTCTCTTTTTAGCTCATTGCTTCTTTTTCTCTACCATTTCCTTACCATATTCATAATAATTTACTTGCAATACACCATATTTTTACGCCTGAATCTTTGTTCCCATGTCTCAATTTTCATGTTGAATTCACTTCCATTCCTTCAATTTATGATCAATAATTGCAGTCTGATATGTTATGTATATTAAAAACATAAAGGTTCCCCTCTTCATATCATTGTAAGATATCCTCTAAGATCATCTAAAAGGCTTAACCTATTTCGGACTGTGTTATCTAAATTTGAGAGGGATAGCACAAAGTCAACTTATTTTTCCTTATTTTTCCTTATTTTTCACCTCAATATTGCATTTCCTTATAATTTGAATAATTGCAATATATCAGTGATTTCCATCTTCAGGAAATGATACTCTTGATATGATATTGGTTTCTATTTTTCCATAGTCTCACCTTCCTACCTTTACGATTTTAATCATTTTCAGTAAAATCAATCTGTTTTTGTCCATTCTCTCACTTCATTCATCTTTTTCCAATTCGATAATTTTCCATGTTTAAATTCTTTAATCTACTTCCACTTCTTTTATTATCTACCTTCAAGATTTCAATTCTTTTCTCTATCTGCAATCAATCTATTCCCAGTCCACTCTCTATCTCTATTCACGTTTTTCCTATTCTATGATTTTCCAAGTCCAGATTTCATAAGCTACCTTCAAGATTTTATTTTTTTTTCTCTTCGATCAATCTTTCCTTCATTCATTCTCCCACTTTATTCACTTTTTTCCAATTCTATAATTATCCACGTCTAGATTTTTTAATCCACCTCCACTTCTTTTATTATCTACCACGATTTTCATTTTTTTCTCTACAATCAACCTACTCTCCATCCTCCTTTTCACTCTATTCTCTATTCTCTACAATATTAATCTCTTCTTCATTCTCTCTCCCACTCTTTCCGTTTCTATCACACGACTCTCCTCTGTCCAAGATGTGTGATGGGAAAGTTCCCTTCTGTCTTCTCTCTTTTTTATCCCTCAAACTGCTTTTTCTCCCCCGAAACGTGAAAGAAGGAAGCCCGTTGCTGCCGTCTTACGATGATTTCTTTCCACCCCTACGAATTTTATTCGTCTCCGCTTATAACCGGCCGTTTCCATGGCAACCGAATTTCCACCCCCAACTTTTGGTCCCCTCGTTCAAAGGGGGCAAAATACATATATTTCCCCCTCTCTTCCACTTTCCTCTTTTTTCTCCTCTTTCAATCTCTCCCTGTACCTATCAGAACCCTCCACTTGATGTGGGGACAGAAGTACTGGTGATTTTTTTCATCGAGGGTCTTGTCTGTACAGAGTCTGCTTTGTTAGAACTGTTCTCGAACATTTTCCTAGTTCAAAACAGAAGAGAAAAATCTTTATACGTTAAACAAATGCATATAAATAATAGTGAAAATTTTTGAAATTGACATGAAACTAATAGATACGAAATAAAAGTCAATAAGATCAATAACCGCTATTGACAAACTCCCGCAAAGAATACAGAGATTATTAGCCCACCAAATATCTATTCAAAATTTTAGTTCGATGAAAAACTTTAGTTCGTTATCGTCATGGACAAGTTTCGTTGTTTCTTCCCCAACAAACAATACTTGCATTAAAAACCTGGTGTGGTACACTCACACAACTTTCCTTGCTCATATTTGAAACAACGATCAGACTTTTGTATATACGTGTATATATAATTGTTTTCAGAGTACTTTTTCCTTTGTGTAAATTGTGAATTTCGATGATTTTTTTAGTCGTCATTTTTTTAAAGTCGTCAAAACAGCTGTTCTACAGATGAAATATCTCGACTATGTGTTCTTTTTATGAACTGCGCTACCTACCTACCTCATGCACGAGAAGGAGGCTACTAAGTCCATTTTTCAAGGATGGGGTGGACCCCCCATTAGTTTCCCAGTAAGGAGACTCATGCCAGATGATAGAGATGATAAATAACTATATAGAGTATGAATTTGAAAAAAATCGGTCAAGTTATTTTGAGAAAATCGTGAAAAACATGGTTTTTTAGTAATTATCCGCCATTTTTCTCAAGAATATTACGGAGCTCCTGCAATTTCCCCAGAAATGAGACTCATGTTAGTTGATAGGGCTTATAAATAGCTATCCATGGGTATGCAATTGAAGAAAATCGTTAAAGCCGTTCTCGAGAAAACCATGAATAACATGGTTTTTTAGTGATTATCTGCCATTTTTCACAAGAATATTACGGAGCTCCTGCAATTTTCCCAGAAATGAGACTCATGTCTGTTGATAGGGCTTATAAATAGCTATCCAGGTATAAATTTGAAGAAAATCGTTGATTAGGAATGGAGTTATCGTGTTACACACACACACACACACACACACACACACACACAACACACACACACACACACACACACCACACACACACACACACACCACACCACACACACACACACACACACACACACCACACCACAACACACACCACACACACACACACACACACACACACACACACACACACACACACACACACACACACACCACCACACACACACACACACACACACACACAACCACACACCACATACACACACACACACACACACACACACACCACCACACCACACACACACACACACACACACACCACCACACACACCACACACACACACACACAACCCACACACACACACCACACCACACACACACACACACCACCACCACACACACACACACCACACACACACACCCCACACACACACCACCACACACACACACACACACACACCACACACACACAACACACACACACACACACACACCACACACACACACACACACACACACACACACACACACACACACACACACACACACACACACACCACACACACACACACACACACACACACCAACACACCACAGACCACACCCCAAATCATGTTTTTGGACTCAGGGCCCTTGAAACGTATAGATAATTGAAATTAGGGTACCTTAATTTTTTTTGGAAAGCAATACTTTCCTTACCTATAGGGCAAGGAAAGTAAAAATGAAAAAAATACGAACCGTACCATGGGAAATGTTTGAGACAGGTGGTTTAATGATTTTGGCAATAAATATTTCTTTCTTTCTTCTTTCTTTCTTTCTTTAAATCCTCGAGTAATAGTCCCGTTCGATCAAAAACTGAGATTTTTTGAACTATATTTGATAGAAACTCAACACGCTCAGCTTTCTGTCACTTTCTCCTATAAAATGTCATTCCATTCTATAAATTACAGAACTCGTTATAAATTCATTGTAAAATCAGTCCAATACACTGTCTATACACTCTATATATTTTTCCATCAGATCGACATTCTTCCATTTCTATATTTTACTTTCTTGTTCTATTTCTATAACATTAGCTCGCATTCTCTTCATTTCTTGTACGTACTTCACATAGTTTTATTCAAAAGAAGTGATTGTGTGATTGTCTCATTGTCATAGAGAATGAAGGTGAGAGAGATTCTAAAAAAGCGGTGGCGAAAGAGAAAGAGAGAGAGAGTAGGTAATTGATAGGCCTATATTAAGGCTGTGCAAAGGCTGAAAATAAACTTTTTACTAGTGATATTTTTCAAATTTTTTAGATTTGTATGTCATCAATTTATCGAAATGAGAAAGTTTTCTCAGGAAAATATTTTCTCTGATCATTACTTTTTGAGATATGAGCGCCTAAAGTTAAAATTTTCGGGACAGAACATTTCAAATTCGGTAAGAGATAAATCCATGAGATTAAGAGGATAGATTCTGTATGGCATTGTTGATCTAGTAAAA